>NW_017537312.1:1159112-1200422 GCF_001853355.1 Bactrocera latifrons
ATACATTTATTTTAAGGCATCAAGAATATGTTTTTTTAAATTATGCCATATCGAAGTATTCGATTTAAATTTTTGAAATAGTTGGCAACTCACTTTAAAAATAAGAAAATGTTTTTTTTTTATTATATACGTATTATATTCTGGTAATCGTTTAAAAGAAAGCGTTTTTTATTTGTTTGGAAAAACATTTTGAAATTAAGTATTGTACCCGATTTGATTTATTTAATTGTAAAGAGCTGGCAACGCTTCTAAAAAAATCTTATAAAGCTGTAATTTTGTTTTCAATATATCATGTTGTATACCCATTTTGTGACATTTAATTTTTCTTAGCAAATTATTGATGTAAAATTCTTTAACTGGCAACTATCACAAAAAAAATGCACTTTTATGCCTCCTATCATATTATAGTTATTTGTTGGTTAATTCAGTTAAATTCAGCTGTAAATTTTTAAGCTTCTTGTATTTGTCACGAATATTCTGACAATAAATATCTTAATTTTTATAAAATTTTTTTAATAAAAATTTCAAATCGTTGGCAACGCGCATCAGTAAATAGTTTCCACGCTGGTTTTTCTAAAACATTTCCCATTTAATATAATTATTGTAAGAATCTTATATTATATTTTATTTAAAAAAAAGTTTTCAGCTTCTTCTTCTTCTTAAATTCTATTCTATCACCTATATATTGTATAGGTTTTGTATTTAATTTAATTTTTTCTTTTTATGTTCAAACATCTGGCAACCATGACGCTAAAAATGCATACACTTACCGATTTTTAGGTACACTAAACCAGTATTCAGGTCTCAATTTATTTTTGCCATACGACATAACAGAAGTCGGCAGCGGTATTGCCTTGCCAATGGGCTTGCCCATGCGCAGGCGTAAGTACAATGGTGGGTCCGGGCAGGCGCGTGCCGGTCGTGGTATCAATTCTGGAGAGAAAAACAACGGATGAAAAATATATATCACTAAATGATGAAAAATACAATTACCGGCTACACATACAACATTTAGGCTTATATGTAAATATTTATTTCTATATACATATGATTATGTATAAGTATGTAGGCGTACATATATTTTTGAGTATGTGTAAATTTTAATTAATATCCACAAAATATTTTAAGCTAGAGCAGATAAGAGCTGGGAATTTTTCGTGTATGCACTGGTTGGAAATCGCAGAAGGGTTTATGTTATCACAAAAAAAAAAAAACCAAAAAAATAAAAAATAAAAATAAGAAAATAACTTTTTGTGACACACATAATTACTGTATATAATAAATTTATAACACTTAAGCTGCAGTCGATTATTTTAGATTGATATATGTATGAATTATTTACAAAGGAAACGTAGACACGGGTGAATTTTTTCTCAATCAAATATAAAGTAAGAAATTTGTTGCTATTTTTTAGCAAAATTTCTTTTTATAGTTGTTTTTGTTTGCCATATTTTAGCTGAATTTCAATGATACTTTCGTTTTGGGTTGTACACATTGAGATAGAGTTTTTGAGCGTTGTTGTGTATGTGCATATGTAGTATATACACGGGAAAATATTTTTATGCAATTAAATAAATGATTAAATTTACTGTTAAAGAGTATAAAAAATAGACTTATTTAGTATACAAACTGTGTCACGTACCGACGATATTCAAGAGTGGAAAATATGGCGCCCGAACTACATGGTATTAAATTTTTTTTCGAATATGAAGTAGGTGAGTGAATATAAGAGTAGATGGAACGATACAGTGTAGCATTTTGATAATTTTTGTGACAAAAAGTGATACAAAAATAAATTAAAAATACTGTTATAAATTGTGAATTAAATGTAGCTATATCACATCAATCATTATTTTAAAATATCGGTAAAAATAACTTTTAAGCACCTCTCTATAAAATATGTGGAACTAAAGAGTCTAATTGCAATTTATAGTCGATTAACACTGTCCAAAATGTCTAAACATGATTTTTGCTGAAGAATATGAAGAAATATATAGCATTTTTCGAATGAAAATATGAAATACTACTGATTCGAAAAGCAAATTTCAAAACAATATTTTTGAAAAAGAGAAGAGATTTAAATAGCCTTATAACAAGACTGATAATGACACGAGAGCGACACGCTACGTCATAAACGTAACGTAACGCACTGTTGAAGTTTCATCGTAATTGTAAACAAAACAGTCAACTAACGAAACTTGCCAAAAACAACTAAAATTTGCTTAAACCAGAAACTTTAAATTCGCGATTAACTTAAATAGGTTTTTAAGTAGGAAAGTGAGAAAAATTAGAGTTCCATTGCACATATTTACTTAACTTAAAGCTTAAAATAGTAAATAACTTAAAAAATATAAAAGATTTACATCAACAAAACTTAAAAACAAAAAACTTTAAAAACCTCCTAAAAACAATCTAGAAAAAACTGTAAAAAAACCGAATATATTTAAATAAAAAATCAACATGATTTGTATACAAAAAAAAATTTAAAAGTCTTCAAAAAAAATTTAGAAGTCTTAAAAGCTTAAAAAGTCTCCAAAAACAATCTAAAAAAAACTGTAAAAAAATCTAACACATTAAAAAAAATCAACATAACTTGCTTACAGAAAAAATTTAAAAGTCTCCAAAAATGTGATAAGTCTACAAAAACTCTAAATAGACAAAATTAATAAAATTGACTTACTATCAACGCTAATGAATAATTCCGGTTTGTCATCAACTGATACCATCGAACGGTAGTCCAATTTCGGTTGCTGTTTCACGTCCTTCAATTTCGTTGTGGAAGCGGTGCCCTCCGACGATTGTGGACGCATAAATGTACCAATCGATGAGCGTCTGCATGTGGAGAGAAGCAAAATATTAGTTCAAAGAGAAATAAATATTTATTATTTTCAGCTTTTTTTGCATTAATGCTTTTTTGTTTTGACGCGGAMAAAAAAAAAAAAGAGATACAAGTGAAAGTGCTAAACGTTGTCCTACACAACCAGAAAACAATAAACTAAATGTTTAATTTTTTTAAAATACATTTATAAATAACAGTAAAGCCGTGTTTACTCTATCTATTATATACATATATTATGCAGAGAAAAGTAAAATAATTGATCGTTTGAATATTTATTTTTTTAAAGACACTTTTTTATATAAAAGTAGGTGAAAACTTAAAATTGTTTTAATTAAATTTCGAAAATGTTTACATTATATGTAAGTTAGCTAAGCAATTCGAGGTTTTACTGCAAATAACTAAACTTTATTTAACAAAATACACACTTGTCAGTTTTGACTTGTAGTATTATTCATATTTTTGCTATTTTCAGATTTTTCTTTTCATCTACTTCAAAATTTTTAACTCAGTTTTTATTTTATTTTTTTATTACATCAATTGAATATAAAACATTATGCTTTAGACCTTAAAAAGCCTAAAAAAATTTCCATAATTAATATCGTTAGTCGATATGAGTAGAGAAATATCTGTTTTTCTAAGTTAAAGTGCTAAAATGATTTTTTAAGTTAAACATAAATTAATGTTTTGAAGTAAAAAGATGATACGAGTCTGATATGTTTTACTATAATATTGATATAATATGTCACTTTAGAAACTCTAAAAGAATTTTGTGTGCAGAGTTTTCGATTCTTGTGTAAATTTCGAAATCGAATTCACCACATATTTAGTTCGGTTGCTACTCCGGCCTAGTTCTGCAGCATGTCAAGTTTTTGATGTAATTATAAAAGCTTAACGACTAACAAAAAACAATGTGTTCCTTTCGAATTTTCGAACAATTCTCTTTATTCACTCTAATATAGAATTTATTACATCGCATTTTTGGCGTAATTATAGAAACTTAGAAGTAAAAATAATTTTTTTTTAAAGGAATATTAAAATGTTCGAACATAACAAAGTTTTACGAATACAGTTTATAGAACAATTTGTTTTTTGCGTTAAACGTATTACCTTCTTTAGGTACAATTTGCCTTGCTTATAAAATTTTATTTTATTTTTAATATTCCGAAAATAGAAGTTTTTAATATATACAATAATAAGTATACGATTTCATAAATTTCGAAATCAATAATCGAATTTGGGAGTTTTGCCTTCTAAATATCCGTATAACTTATGTCCATATCATAATATAAAGAAAAAACTTTTATGAACACTATTTATACAGATTTAATTTAACTTTCAGATAATATTATATGGTTCTGTTCGAACTATGATTTCTGAGAGTTTTCGCCGTAATAATGAAAGCTTGATGAGTAGCAGAAGTCGAACTTTTGGTCTTTTAATTAATATTCGAATTTTCGAACATTCCTCTTTACTCACAATTCTATATAAAATGGACGGAATATGCTAATTTTAGAACATAACAAGACTTCGCGAATATAACTAGTTATAAGTACTAGTTTCTTCTCCTATCTGTTTTTTTTTTAAGATTGCAGTGCAAAGCAGAATTTTTTTCAATTGATTTTAAGTACAAAATTTTGAAGGTAACAAGACTGGCTATTGAATTAACTTATGGATTCGGAGTTTTTTTTTACTATATATTATATCTTTATAATTTCTGGCTATATATCAAAAAAAAAAAAAAAAAAAAACTTGTGAATTGTATTTATTTATATTAAAGAATGTTCAGATACAATTATTTTCTGACATTATTATTTTAAAAATTGTAGAGCATGTCAGCAATATTTAATCTTTAGCTTTGCGTATTCCTGACAGCAATAATAAATATTTTCCTAAGTAGACCAATATCTCTTTCTCTAAATTTGAATACAAGTGGTGTTGGTGAATTTTCGAAAAATATGCTTAACAACATGAAAAAAGGCTATAGGTCAACGAAGGTAAACGAAATAAATAGCAGACTTTTCTATGAAAAAGTTCTTAAAACATTTACAGCATCTGGTAAATACTAAATCAAACAGCAGTGCATGGGAAAAAAGTGCGGAATAAAAAAATAATTTTACGCTACACATTTACGAATTCGAACTTGTGTTATTTACATGACAATTTATATGTGTAGTACTTTCGAGAAGGGATAGAAACACATTTAGCAGAATAGTTACACAAAGGTACTAGGAAAAAATAAAATTTAAAAGGAAAATGGTTTTAGAGCGATAGCACAACTGGGATAGACTCCAAATTAAACGCAAAATTAATTTTTGTGTTGACGAAAAAATATCGAGCATACAATTGATTCGAACATTACAAAGTAACAAAAAGTTGTATAAACAAATATTTGTTTGGCGGACAGTGAAACGACAAACAAGCACTTAAAAAACCCATTGAAACTTCAAAATTTTTGTTTTTGTTTGCGAAACGTAACAGTACTCGCGGCCAATGCAATTAGTCAATATTCGATATTCGAAGTTAAATGCAACAAAGCAACTAATTCTTACCCAGTGGAAATATGACCCTCGGAATGAGTTGAATGCGGAGTCAATGGTGGCACTGGTGAGCCACCAGAGTCTTCGGACGGTGTTTTTGAAAATAAATTGCCACCCAACTCTGAGACCAAAGTAATGGGTGAACTGTGAGTATTCGAATCAAAACAAAATAATAATAATTGTTTTTTGTATGCATTGGGTGTGGAGAGTAAAGTGATGTGTTGGATTTCAGGTAAACGAAAAGTTTAGATGGCAGCATGGTGTGTTCGTTTGTACGGGCGTTTAATGGTTGGTATTCGGTAAGTGCACGGAAAATATTGAATAAATAATAATTTTTATAATTTATATAAATATGTGATATATGTGTTTGGGGTGGTATTTTTCACAAAAAAAAAAAAAACAAAACATAAGATAGTAATAAAAATATTCCAATCGCCGCAAGTTTAGTGAGCATTGTTTGAGAAATTTCGTTTTGATTTTTGGAAAGGAAGAAAATCAAAGGAAAAAATGTTTACCAATTATTCTTTTGTTTCTCATAAATGCCTTACAATAATACTAATTCAACTAAAAACTGTATATGATTTCCAGCAACGGTAAAATTATTGCTAAGCCGATTATATGCCGCTGAACTCACCTTGAAAATACTTTCGAAAATACGCTCTGATTCGAATCGCCCGTGTTGGGCGCCGACTCAGAGTCCGCCGACTTGCCGATGCTGCCACCAGTGCCCGGAGGGCCTCCTGCTTCGCCAGTTAGGCCTTCCACCCAAGCCAAAGGATATGATAAGCGTTTCAACATCTTCGAATGCATAAAAATATTGTAATGTTATTATTTCTAACACACATCTATTGCATTTAGCTTATACTTTATTCTTCTTCTCAGTATTCTTGTCACCCTGTGCGGCTGCAGCTGCCGCCGATGCCGCAACCGCCGCTGCAGCCTGTTGCTCGCTATTGTTATCGTCCACACTGAAGCTGACGCTAGTGGTCTTTTTGCGCCCGCCAGCCGTGCCCGCGTCAAGGCTTTGTGCGCTCAGCACTGAGCTGCGCGGCGGCGATTCGCTCATCAGTGTCGGCGAGATGGTCTTCGGTGGCACCCAATCGGAGCTCAGCACAATATCGGCATCACTGTATACGGTCTTCTTTGGTATGGGCTGCAAATTCGCTATGGGTTCACGTATGTCGATGCCCGAGTCATAGCACGATTGCTTTGCTAGCTCCTCCAGGTGTTCGAGATCGGCGGGTGCCAGACCGCCAGGTAAATGTAAAGCGCCACTAGCCGCACCAATGCCGCTGATGGAGGAGGTGGCCGAATGTGGATCCTGCCCACGGGCACCGCTATCAATGGTGGTTTGCGATTCGTTGTCGCCTTCGTCTTCCGATGATCTTCGGGAATTAAGATAATAGAGGCTGAATTTTTTGCAAATTTTGCATATTGCAATTTACAGTATTATTTTTTGGAAGTTAGTGCACGCGTATGTAGTGGTGATGGTAAGCGAATTTCGTTCCGTTAAGAACGTTTCGTTATGGAGGCAAATGTCGGAGAGTGGCAGTTGTACAATAGTATTGGTGGGAGTTTTTTACATAATGGAAAGTAAACAGTTAATAATTATGTGTGGAAAGTGGTTGCCAATTGATGTCGGTTTTTTGCATTTTTGTTTTCATACACAAAATGTGTGTGTGCATGTGAAGCGGTTTCACAATTCACATATGAAAATATAGGAAAATAAAAATTTACAAAATTAAAATTTCAAAGTTTTGCAATTTCATATAGTAAATAAATGCTACCAATTATAGTATATAGACACACATACACGCACACGCTGTCTCGGCATGCGTGGTTATTAGGCAGCGTGCGAAAAGAGAAACACGAGACCTCAGGAGGAGCGAACAAAAGTTGTATTTACGTCAATAATTTACGATTCACTTTAGATCTATTTTTGATTAGTGTTAATTGGTAACCTGATTTTTAAAATAAAGTCATTGGAAGATGGTTACGCTGAAAAGGGATAGCCAGTTTGTTAGAAAGCAGGAAATGCGAGAGCGGGCTTTAGCAAAGAAGTTATTTTGTACCGCAATGCGTTCAAAGAATTGCAAGTATTATTATTATTATTTTAATTTTTTTGTTTTTTTTGTTTTCTAATATAATGAAGAATTGCGAACTATTCAAAAAATGAAATTTAAATTAACAATATCCGTAACACATCAAAATACATTTTTAGATTTCTTTAAAATTTTACAAATAAATTGAAGTATTTTGAACTGCTCGCCTTATCTTCGTTATAATACGCATAGATATTTGAGAAGCATTTAATTTTGCGCAGTTTTCGTCTTCTCAGTGTCAAATATTTACTGAATTTAATTTGATTTTCTTATCAAGGAAGCGAAAAAGATACTCGCTGCATGATTGATGTTGGCAAACAAAGCTTTACATATGTACTAAACGTATTGAAATTGAAAATGGCGCCAGATAATACTTTCTTTTACGATAAACTCTACGATATACACTACACATTGCCAATAATTCCACTTTCAGCAAGAAATGTTATTTCTTTGCTAACCAAATGGCTCGTTTTAAGCTGCGTCAGAATAGCTAATTAATTGAACTTCCGAAAGTGGCGCCGAAGACTAGATAGTAACCCTGAACCAATTAAGATAACCGTTCATTTATTTCTTAAACCAATACAAGAAGCTTACGCAAGCGAATTTATGTAGAAAAGGAGAGACAAGCACGGAGACGAAGACCAGTACATAAACGTAGACAAATGCATGCAAGTATAGAGTGATGTATGATGGTTAATCGAATGCTGATTACTTACCGATCTTTGCTCGGTATGGCCCAATGGTGATCCAATAGACTTTTGCGTCGCTCCTCCAGTGTGGTGCGTGAATCGGTAAGGTTAAGTGTTTTCTTCAAATCATTAGCATCAGCATCGTCGTCGGTTTTGTTGGCTTTCGTGTTGACCTCATCATCAGTCTTAGCACATTCTTCTTTGGCTTCTACACCCTTCTCTGCGTCTTTTTGCTAAACATTAAAGTGCATTATATCATTTTTTCATATACATACATGAGTATGAATTATTAACAAACCTCACGTTCGCCCGTGTTGGAGCATAGCGACTCCTGATCGTCACATGTCTCCATGGAACCACCTGTTTGTTAAATACGTAAGTATATTTAGCGATTTGAATAATGTAACAGTGCATATTTTATATATTAAACTTATTTTTTACGCATTTACATACCTGTAGCGCTTTGCTTGCGCGCACCGTCAACACATTCATCCCCCCTCTCTTTGGCCTCTTTAGCCTGTTTCGCTTCTAATACTGCTTGTGGATAGTAGATTTCGGCATTTTCATTTTGTTCGGTATTTACACCGCCCGACACACGCATATGCGCTATATCGTGAAAGATGGCCGCATTCACGACCAATTCCATAGGTGCAATTACACCGTAACTCTCGGGTCCATGTTCAATAACTAACGGATCGGAGACGTTCGGATCGAACATAACAGCGTTGGGTGTGACCAAAAGGACACCACCCACGACACCTTGTCCATCGGTGATATGGCGTACATTGATTTTGAGGAAACGTTGTGTGATGACGGGATCGTCACTCTTATTTGCTTCGGCTTGTGCATTGTCGGTGCTCTTGGCAGAATCGACACGTTCTATATGACCCGGCTTAGGTGAACCAGGGCGGAGACCTTCTAGTATATCTGTAAGAATTTACATAAGAGAAAGAGTGTATACGGCATTAACAGTTAGTACAAAAAATTTCATTTTAAATTAAAATTTATAATAAAAGTGGGTCAAGAAACAACTTGCTTCAAGCGGGTTTGAATTATAACATTAACACAAGCCTGCTTTTATATACTTATGTTAACAACTGTTTCACTTATCTAGGAAAGCTATACCACCAGCTAATACAATAAAAAAAGGTGGTAAGTCAATACTAAAGCTATATATGTATGTATGTATATGTGTATGACCCGTGAGAACTAATAAAAAATTAACCTTTTTTTGGAAAATCGAAATCAACTTGTTGCAGTTGTACGGAACGTAAGGTCTAGGCTTGAGAAATTAAATTTAAATAAATATGTGCTATTATATAGTAGTAAGCAGTTCTAAAACATCGCTTTAAAATAATATCTAGATAAAAAGAGACAATGAATGTTTACTAGATGGTAAAATCTGGTAGTTAAATGGATTAGGAAGCTAAATCATCAGTTTTGCATCATTTACTGCTTATAATTAATTTTTTAATTTTATTTGAAGAGGTTGATTATTGATTTGGTGATTAATGTCACAGTAATGTAACAGTATGTTATTGGTACAGTCTTTGAGGACGATTCGCAGTAAAAATGTTTACATATTTATAATCATTAATATGGGACAAAGTATTTTGACTAACTTTGTTTATCTAACTTATGTATACACTTCAACCATTTGCTAAAAAGTTGTGATAATTACTTCGTAGAAGAACATGTATGTACATATGTATATCGAACATTTAGCACCTTTCTTTATCAAAATTATTTACTGTTTATTATAATGGAATATTTTTACTTAAAAACTATTAGAAAATGTTTTCAAATATTTATTTAGAGCATTTGCATATGCATATACTTAGAATGTTCACCTATAAACGTTAAGAGAAATCGCATGACAAGTTTTTGCTTCAGAGCTCAAAGTTTCAGAGCGACCAGTCAATTTTCAAAAATTGTGTAGCGTTAGTTCACACAAAAGTAAATATACACAGAACTAAATAGAGATATTTTACTTTTATTGATCCTAGTAATGTGTATTAAAAATAAATCTGTTAAGGCTTATATAATTATGTCTTATATTATCAAAATATTTAACTAACTACTGCAGTGTTCACTTTCTTCCTTAACTAATAGCTACATAAGACTTTTAGTGTGCGCATTTTATCAATTTCGATAGATAAGAGAAAAAGCGTTAACTTCGGTTGAAACGGTTCGGTTGTTAATACCCATCAAATATGTAGTTCTTATAGAATAAAACGATAAAAAAATGTTTTATCTTGATTTTGATTAGCCATTTTGTATGGAAGATACTTATATGTTATAGTGATTCGATCTGAATCTGATTTCCTCTTCTTGCTAATCCGAACTGAACAAATTTGTAAAATATTGTACCGCTTGTTGCTTTGGACGTCGGTTGCATAAAAGGCATAGCTTTTTGGAAGGAAAAGAACAAGTGACATATCAATATTTAAAAAACTGAGGGACTAGTCCGCATATATACATACAGACAGACGGACATGGCTAAATCGACTCATCTTATTATTCTGATCATTTATATACCAAATGTATTTACAGAGTCTCCGACGTTTTTTTTTGAGTGTTACAAACTTCGTGCAAACTGGATACACCATGTTTAGGGTATATTAGTAATGGACAACAATTAAGGTTTATTCAAATATTAGAAGTCCGATTAACACCTTTTATGCAATATTTGTATTGATAAGACGTCATATGAACTTATTTAATAAGTTAGATGAAGTAAAGCTACAAATCACTCTACAAGAAAATAAATAGTCTGCTCGTAATTTATAAGGTCCCATATGGTCTAGTGGCTAGGATATCTGGCTTTCACCCAGAAGGCCCGGGTTCGATTCCCGGTATGGGAAGATTTTTTTGCACATTTTTTAAAAAACTTTTCGTTTTGTTTTAACTTTTTGTTATTAAAAATTGTTCTCATTTTATATTTGCTAAAATTTTAGTTATGAACATTGTCATTACAAACAATTCACATCAACAAGAATGTAAAAGACCTTCCATTATCACTTCAAGCAATTAATCAGGGTTTACTACTTTTTGATTAAATTAATATTTTGTAGTCAAAGCATTTTAATTCCCTACATAGCACCAGATATAAATAACAATTTTTTGTAATACATATGGCCCTGAAATTACGAGTTTTTTTCGATGACCGGCTAACATAAAATAAAAACAAAAGCTGCAACGTAACTTCTGTCGTTGCTCTGCATATGACTGGCTGTAAGTGACAACTCTTATTTCACATTTGTTTTTTGTTCACACAAAATTCTTAACAATTAGCACTGTTCATGTATTGTTGATTTATTGGGAAATGTAAATAAAGAACTGGTCATCTTTGTGTTCACCTCCGTTACGCCAAAAGACCGCTGTATGCATTGTTAGCACTTTTTATTTTCTCCCACTCGCCGTTGAACTAGTCGAATTGGGATCTTCTTTCACACAAAACACACAATTTACACCAAATTTTACAGTTATTAACGTCTCTCCATTAAAAATTATTTCTAATTAAATGGAAAACGATTTTTTGTAACAATTTATACGATTCTAGAAAATGATTATTTGCAGAACTCTTGACTGCTGTTACTCGTATGTTGTTGTTTTTACGTGTGCTAAGTCAATGACAGCCAAACGTCAACAGCATATGTGTGGAAAAATGAACAAGTCAGAGGAAAAACGCAAACCGCTGAATAAATGACTACGATGAATGAGTAATTACGAATAAGTAAACAAAACGAAATGATGGTTGACATTTGCTGGTGTCTAGTGCTGCCACATGTTTTTGTGAAAGCAATATTTTTCAGCGGAGTCGCAATCAAATCATCAATTTCTGATCGGAAGACAAATCGCTTATTGGATTGATTCTAAAATATTTTTCAATATTGAAAATCATATAAAACATTAATGTATAATTATTAAGAGCCGGTTTTATGAAAATATAAGCAAAATTAATCATTATTTACATTTATTAAAGGAATTCCTAAGGAAACCTATGGTAAAATATATAAACAGGTTTAAATTATATATGTATGTATGTACATTGTTGTGAAGTTATTTCTTGTGCGTTACTGCTTATCAGAATTATGACGAAGTAATTAAAAACGAAAAGGATAATAACAAAAGATTAAACAAAAAATTGTTAATTTCTTTTACAAATACATATCTCCAAAGGTTTCCATTCAAGAACTTGATTTCGATCGGTCTGTTTGTACCTCAACACACGCGCCGTCAGTTCTGCTTTCTCCAGACTGTACAAGGAGGCGAAGCAAATGGGTCTGGCAGTGAACGAGGGCAAGACGAAATATCTCCTGTCATCAAACAAACAGTCGTCACACTCGCGACTTGGCTCTCACGTCACTATTGACAGTCATAACTTTGAAGTTGTAGATAATTTCATCTATCTTGGAATCAGCGTAAGCACCACCAACAATGTTAGCCTGGAAATCCAACGCAGGATAACTCTTGCCAACAGGTGCTACTTCGGACTGAGTAGGCAATTCAGAAGCAAAGTCCTCTCTCGACGAACAAAAACCAAACTCTATAAATCACTCATAATACCCGTCGTGCTATTGGGTGCAGAAGCTTGGACGATGACAACAACTGAGGAATCGATGTTGCGAATTTTCGAGAGAAAAGTTCTGCGAAAGATTTATGGTCCTTTGCGCGTTGGCCACGGCGAATATCTTATTCGATGGAACGATGACGATATACGATATACGACGACATTGACATAGTTCAGCGAATTAAAAGACAGCGGCTACGCTGGCTAGGTCATGTTGTTCGAACGGACGAAAACACTCCAGCTCTGAAAGTATTCGACGCTGTACCCGCCAGGGGAAGCAGAGGAAGAGGAAGACCTCCAGGTGGACCAGGTGGAGAAGGACCTGGCTACGCTTGGAATATCCAATTGGCGCCACGTAGCGAAAAGAAGAAACGACTGGCGCGCTATTGTTAACTCGGCTATAATCGCGTAAGCGGTGTCTACGCCAATTAAGACGAAGAAGAATAAGCAAATCTAACAAGGTTTATTTCGGAGGATGGAGTCATGTGTAGAAGTTCACGTAAGTGAGGAAAGTTCTCTGATCGCCATTCACTTGGGAGTGGCCATAAATGACTCTTTTACATATGTATGACTCAAGCAGCTCACGACTTCCGGTCTTTGACCAAGTATCCTCTGGGTAGCCTAAGAACATCCGTTTTAGGGCGAAACGCCACACTACCAGTGAAAAATGCACCTGGAATGTGCGGTCCCTCAATTGGGAAGGTGCACTACTTTGGCACTAAGGTCGGTAAATTCAGCTCCACGAAGAAAGATCCCCAAATGGGTTGAGGCTGATCGACTTCGCCGGGGCCCAAAATATGGTTATTTGTAGTACTAGATTCCTACATAGGAAAACTTATCAAGCTACCTGGCTGTCTCCGGATCGAAAAACCACCAACCACATCGATCATGTTGTGATAGACGGAAGACACGCCTCCAGTGTTTTAGATGTGAGTGCGCTCCGAGGTGCTACTCGGACCATTATCTCGTTGCAGCCAAGATTCGCACCCGCCTCTGTGCAGCAAAAAACGCACGCCAACAAACACAAGGAAGGTTCGACGTCGAGAAGCTGCAATCACAACAGACAGCCGAACGATTTTCTACTCGACTTGCACTCCTGCTCTCTGAGAGCACTCGTCAACAACTCGGTATAAGGGAACTGTGGGACACATTTCAAACTCCTTACGTATAGCTGCAACCGAAACCATTGGTTTTCGGAAAGTGCAAAAGAACAGCTGGTGCGCTTGGAATATATAATTGGCGGCACGTAGCGAAAAGAAGAAACGGCTGGCGCGCTGTTATCAACTCGGCTATAATTGCGTAAGCGGTGTCTACGCCAACTAAGAAGAAGAAAAACAAGGTTTATTACCCTTACAGAAGCAAAATAGACATATACTATATATGTAAGTATATTTAAGAAGGAAAAGCCACGCAAAAGGTACTCTCCACCAAAGCTTTCTTAAGTGCAATATTTTTATGTTTTTTTTTTTTTTTAGTGTAAAATGTTGATTTCTTGATTACAAGGTTCTACTTTTCATAAATGTTTTCAAATTTAAAATCTCTTTCTTTATTTTTATAACTTTCGGCAAATGCAAAACTCACCATTTTCATCATTCTGCTCATCGGTGGTTGATAGTTTGCGATCAATAGGGCTCGATTTGCCCGATATGCTGGCGTCGGAGCCCTTCTCATCGATGCCAGTCGCACTGCCACTGACCGAATCATTCTTGGCCGCACTCTTATCTGGCACCAGCAACTGTTGGCCCGGATAGATGAATGAACTGTTCAAACGGTTGAGATGTGTCAACTCTGAGGGTGTTGTATCGAAACGTGCGGCCACCGAGGTCAAGGTATCACGATTACCCACCGTATACGATTTGGTCGGTATGGTGGGCAGCGAAGACTTTTTGCGTTCATCTAGAATAGGCGGTGTTGTGGATTAAGGTGGACAAAGTTATGACAGGAAAGACCAGGCGGATGTATGGCAAAGGCGGAGCAGAGAAATTGGAAGAAAAAGAAAATAAGAACATAATTAAATTAATTAATTGAAAATAAATGTTATATAAAAAAATAACAAATTAATCAATAATGAAATCATTGTTTTACACGTACAGGCTTTGTATACAATACATAAATAAATTGTAGTTAGTAATCTGTTAGTAAATAGGAAAACAATAAATGTAGAATAAACAAACGCACTTCTGTTACAAGCCGTTCCTAGTGCATGGCTTGTTATCGCTGTAGTTGTTGGTTTTGTTATCACTTTCGGTGTTTGCTTGAAGATTACAAACTTGTCATAAGCATTAGTGAGCAGCTTTTGCAATGCGTTGCCATGATTATCACTGGCGTCACCAACACCCGCCACCGGCCAAGCCCCACCGCACACATTGTTCGCTTTATTGGGCCGACACAGGTAAACAACAACAAAGTTGCTTGAATTTTCTTCATGCCGGAATATTTGCACACTTTTCATTTCAACATTTGCCGCGCATAATTCACTAAACGACGCATAAATACAAACATTTGCACCAAAACACAGACACTTCACTGCAGCAGCTTGTAGAATGAGCGTGAACGAAAAGCAACTAAAACTTTCAATTTCGAATTCAAACAAACGAGTTTAATTTTTAACTAAAGCCTGCTACACTTCCAAGAAAGATTTTCATTTTTGACACATGTTTTATTTTCGTAGAACAGCAATTGAGTGAAAAGCTCAGGTTACGTTAGATACATATGTACATAAGCACTGTTTCAGCGGCACTCAACGAGGGCGCGACACCTCCGCAATTTCTTATTTTATTATTTTCGTCGTCGAAATAATAACTTCTTTTCACCAGCAACCGCCCCCCCCCCCGCGTGCTGTTAATCGGTAGCACAACAAAACAAAAAAAAACGAAAAAAGTGAGACACCCCGCTAAGACATTGCTGTGCTTGAAATGCAAAGGCAAAAATCTAACTAATTGTTCGTTTTGTGTAATTTTCTACTGGCGATCTTGTTGCGCTTTATAGTTATTTATTTATGGTTGTGTATGTTTTTGTTTTTGACTTTTGCATTTGCTTTTCATTACGGACTCAAAGTTGAGATATAACGCGCGTTTTTTTTATTGACTTTTATGCGCAAATGAGTAAAATGTGTTTGTATGTGACATCCATACATAAATATTCCTTCTGTTTATTGTGATACGTTTTACGGGCTTCGCAATCCATTTATGACATTCTCTGAGCTTTGGACAAACTCTCCCATATATGCACATTTGTGTGGTATGTATGTAAACTGCTGCCGCTGCACTAAATTGGCCATTTGGCAGCAGAAACTTACAAAGCAAACAAATAATAAATAAATGAAATTTGAGCGAATGCAGCACTTAATAAGCGACAATACAGACATATGTATTTATTTTACGGTAAAATTTTAAATAAATTTTATATGACACATTTTGTTAACCTCCTTTGTAGAAAAGCCGGCATCTTTTAATTAAAAACAATATTTTGGCGCAAAAGTATAGAATCGAAATACATACATATGTATATTTTTCCTGACAAGGTTTATTATTATACCCAACGATTACCATACTCCTGCCCAACCGACGCGAGGGTGCAATCCCTTAGCCAAGTCATGAAAGGCAAGAGAGTTTAAGTGTAGCGATCTTCAGCTGCTCAGCTACAAAAAAAAATTTTTTTTCAACAGCCAAAATTAAGAATTAGGTTAAAGTAAGGTTATAATTTTTAAATGTTACTTGTTAAGGCGAGATAAAATAATTTTTTAATGGTAAGAAGTGAGTCTTTTAAATAAAATGTGCTAGAATGCAAATTGAATTCGTGACATACGAGGTGTGTTCAAAAAGTATCGCGAATTTTGTATTTTTTCAAATATTATTTATTTATGCATGAATATCTATTTTGTCCCCTTCAAAGTAATCCCCATGAGATATTATACACTTGTGCCAACGGTTTTTCCAATCTTCGAAGCACTTCAAAAAATAATTTTCTTTATCTTCTTCAGCTCCTCTTTCGATGCGTCTTTATCTCGTCAAGAGAAGCGTAACGTCGTCCTTTCATGGGCCTCTTCAGTTTAAGGAACAAGAAAAAGTCACAGGGGGCCAGATCTGGGGAATACGGTGGCTGCGGCATCATTAGTGTGCTGTTTTTGGCCAAAAAGTCGCGCACATGCAACGATGTGTGAGCAGGGGCGTATCGTGGCGCATAAGCCAATTTTTGTCACATATTCTCAGCCTTCTGAGAACATTTTGTACCACCGATAAACACGTTGCTTCGGTCCAAGTTAGCTTCTCCGTATGCCACAGTCAACATTCGGAATGCATCCGCTCACTTAATTTCGTTTTTCACACAAAATTTGATGCAGGTTATTTGATCCAGTTTTTTGAATAGGTAAAAATCGAAGACGATCCAAAACACGTGCAAGCAAAGCAGCTGTCAACAATTAAATGAACATTCAAAATGGCCGAGCTTGTCGTCATAAGTGAGAGACATGAGTACCAACATAACGCTACAAAAGCTTCGAAATTCGAATATACGTAACCCGCGAAAATTCAAAATGTGCGATAATTTTTGAATACACCTCGTACATATACGGCGGAGTAGTTCATAATTCAAAGAAAAGAAATTTCTAGAAAATTTTAAAAGTAAAGGTATAGTCGGCCTGGTTGAGCGAATGGGAATGTTAAAGTTAATATCAGACAACAGAGATGGACTGCGGTCTGACCCATTCGGAAGTTTTATAAGAAATATTAAGCATTTCCCCAGGACTATCGAGAATAGGTAGATTTATAAGTTTTAAACGATTACTATATGTGGGGAGATTTAACCTGGAATCCCAATGAAAAAGATTTAAGGTAAAAAGTAAAAATTGTTTGAACAGACTCTAACTTCCCCGAGCGGACTTGATAACTAGGGTGTAAGAATAATCTAGTATAGCGTCTTTAGCTTTAAAAACCGTTGAAGATGCGTGAAGATTAAAATTGAGTTTGGGATCCACAGTTACATTCAGATCAACAAAACTGCATACTTGCTCAAAGCTAAAGTCCTATATTACGTATGAAGTAGGTAGTATGATTTAAAAATAATAAAACTCTTAAATACTTAATAACAGAGGATATATCATTAATAAATAACAAGAAAAGAATTGGAGCAAGATGACTACCCTAAAGAACGCCTGAAGGGACATTAATTAAATCAGAAAAAGTATCGTAAAAAATATAGCTTGTTGAGTTCTATTACTAAGATAAGAAGCACACCAGTTTAGAAATATGGGTTGAAACCCAAGAAGCGGTATACTTATTCTCCCTAAAGTCCGTTGATACACGTGTTACAAATTCTAGCAAATTAGTTACTGCAGATTTCCCTTTACGAAAACCGTGCTGAGGACAAGAAATTAGTAGAGAAATCTAGAACGTTATTTCGTTGGTTATAATTGATTTAAAAAGTTTAGGTATTGCTGACAACGTTACTATTTCCCTTTAGTTTTCAATGTATGACCTAAACCCACTCTTATGTAATGGAATAATGATTTTTTCATATTGATGGGAATAAACCTTGCTTAAGAGATGCATTAAATAATTTTGTTAAGGGTTGGTATATGGTATATTTGACACATTTTTTAAGGAAGCATGAGGGAATCACATCTGGGCCATAATTAAATTGTTTCAACATATTTAACTGACATAAGACGTCAACTTCGGAAATGGTAGGTGCATTAACTACAGAAATTGGACATAGCTTGTCCTTTATTTTTGGCCGCCGTTGAGTACAGCGACTTTTTGCAAAACATTATACTGCCATATTCATGCTCAAGAAAACATAGCACTGCGATCGTGTTATCAAAAAGATTTCGTACACATATTCGAGATTGGCATCTGAGTGGTTCGGAAATGCAAATGTGTCCCAGTCAATCCTCCAATCTCAACCCGTTGGAGAATATGTGGAGGAGACTAGCAGTCTTTTCTTTTCAATATATGGAGCAAATGTGCTACAAATCGAGAAACTGCGGAATTGATTAGAAACTTACCAAAACTTAATACAATCCATGGCATAAAATTGGAAAACGTATTAAAAACCATGAATAATATACTAGTTATGAAAAACCCATGGACCATTATAAAAAGAAAAATACTTTTTCAGTTTTTGTTCACAAATTATATTTATTATTATTAAACAATTTCAATTTTACAAATCAGAGTGAAAGATAATCCAGTTTAATACAGGAAAATGTAAATATAACATAAAATACCGAGAAAACACCTGAAGACTCGATCAGGAGATGCTGTAGACTGAAGTAGGCACAAGACTTAGGCAACTGGTAGGATGCAAGTAATTTCGAGAGTGTACACTGAGAAGAAGCACAGCCCTTTCCACTGCAGTCGGGTCTATACAAGGTGAGTTCCAAAGTAAACACGACTTTTTGAACCTAGTGCCCGCTGGAGGCGCCTTCTATATGCCAACTAGTGCGTTAGAACCTGCTGTCTCTATCGATTGTCCAGTGACAATTTCATGACTTTTCATCGATTGGAAGTGAAGTTATTGCGTCAGTGTCAATATGTTTGATTTATCGGTGCGAAAATTAGCTTCGAACAAAGAACCAAGATTAAATTTTGTATTCGACCAAAAATTGCTCAGAATCTAACATTCGATCGACGTTTTTGACTGACTATTTGACCAAAACTCACATTTTAACCATTAACCACTTCGCGTATTCACCTGATATGGCACCGAACGACTTCTTCCTTTTCGGAAAAATGCAGTGGCGTTATGCAGCCGTAGAGCCCATTCAAAAGGCTTGCACTGGCATACTGGTGGCCAACGAGGTAAAAACATTCGTTCGACATGCTTTTGGACCGTGCAAAAAGCTGTATTGAAGGAGAAGAGGACTTAAATTATTTTGCTTAAAAAACAATTTGTTCTGTTTTTTTTAAGTCCTGTTTACTACACACCTTGTATAACCGAAACACGCTCGGATTTTTATTCGGCCAGAGGCTGCCATGACTGTCAACAACGGCTCAAAATAAAATATACATACGTGAAGTAATTTGTAGAAAAGTGACGAGTTGAAAGTCCTTGGCCGAATAAAAAAACTAGATTCGTTCCGGTTAGGCAGATCCGACCGTCGTGCGCACGGAAACGTAAAAAAGAGCACGATTTTGTGTTGGGGATATTATTTCGTTTGAAAACAATGCCTTTTCTAAATTTCATTGTGAGCAAATATGCAATTCGCCTGAGATATCTTTATACATACTCATATTATTTGGATCTTGGATGTAAGCCTTGCAATTGATTGGCTCTACAGCGTGAAAACACAGTCGAAATAATAGCACAATGTAATCATAAATAAAGAAAGTGTCGACTTGTTATTGATTTTCATGCGGGCTCAACAGTTTCCCAAGTTGAATTACCATCGCCGACTACCTCCTTTAAGTCACACCACAAATTGTTTATAGGATTGAGGTGTGGGTTGAGCAGGCCACTCCATAAGCTTAGTCCGATTTTTCTGAAACCACTGCTGAGTCTACTGGCTTTTGTCCTTTGTAGCGGCATTCTTTCACTAGAGTAGGGTAACATTACTTCCTGCATAATTCGAACGTATGGTACTCAATACTATCCACTTAATCCAATTTATCAGTCCAACTCCATAAAAACACGCCCGAATTTGTGGATCGTCTTACGTATTGACGAGACCCCCTTATTCCGAACAGCTCGATTTTTGATTTATCTGCCCATAAAATGTTTCTCCATTTCGCTAGTGGCCAACAGAAGTAGTCATTTGCAAACTTTAGCCGTTGAGCCACAAGTTTTTTTTGATAACAGTGGCACTTTTATTGGGCTATGAGCTTCTAAATCACAATCTCGTAAACGTCTATGAATTATTTCTACACTTGCCTCCAGACCCAGTTCTTTTTCATTTTCGTTGCAGGTGCAAAAGGATTCTGCTTTAAGAATTTTACTAGGCGCTTAGTCTCTCTGTCAGTTATTGCTGAGTTTCATGATTTGGTTTGTACTTTGAGGTGTTTCGAATCATCGTCGGTGCACAAACAATTAAATTTTCAACCTTTTTATACGTTTTGCCTTTTGAAATAAGTATTTTTTAAACGCTTGCTCTGATAAGCTGTGTAGTGCTTACCCTCATTCCATTGCTGACAAAATTAGAATACCTGATTCATCAACAACTGACCAGATATTCACCATACGCCAACTCTTGAAAAGGACCATTGAAAGAATTGACACACACAACCAATTCATCGATTTTAAAGCTTCCTTTCACTGCACAAGAAGGAGCTGCCTTCATGCCACTATGCGTGAATTTGGTATCCCYAATACGGCTGTGTAAACTGACTTTGCGCTTTGGCAACGGCGAATATCGTATTCAATGGCACATGATCTGAACGAGATACATATACGAATACATTCACATAGTTGATCGAATTAGAGACATCGGCTACGCTCGCTAGGTCATGTTGTGCGAATGAATGAAAACATCCTAGCTCTGAGAGTATTCGTCTGGTATCCGGCGGGGGAAGTAGAGGAAGCAGAAGACCTCCACTTCGTTGGAAAGACCAGTTGGAGAAGGACACTTAGAAAAGGAAGAACGACAGGCGTGCTGTTGTAAACTCGGCTATAACCGTGTAAGTGGTGTCTACGCCAATAAAGAAGAAGAATGCCAACATAAGAAATTATAAACACTAAACTACATATATGTTATAGTAGCAGTACTATTATTTTGACCACAGCTGCATGTATATGATATATTGCAAAATATTCTATACATACTTGTACATACATTTGCATGTTTGAATTTGTGGTTGCTAAATTTTAATTTTAATTTTTCAAATTAGTTAAGTTTAATTAGTTTTGCTTCAAATAAATTGTAAAAATCGGCCAGTCAAAACCTTAGTAGAGCGTGAAAAAGGTGTTTGAAAATTAAAATTTTCTGAAATTTTTTTTTAAATTTTTTTTTGAAAATTTAAAGATATCGGTGATATTCATTCATATTGTGAAATTCTGGTTTTAATGTTAAAATTTTACTGTTCTTTATTTAAAAATGCTGAAAAGTACTTCACGGGCGTCCTGACAGAAAAATTGATTCCTGAGCGCAAAACTTATGTCGAAGTCCATATTGTTTGTTCACCCACAGTGGTACGTATCATGTTTAATTTGTTGAAATTAGTTAAATAATGAGTTTTTTTCTGATTTGGTTTACTTCCTCGCTTTTTTGGAAAAACATTTTTTTTTTTCATATAAGCGATATCGCATACTTTTTTTCAGATCCAACCCAGATAAATTTTTTAAATTCTTTTCAAATTTTTTAGAAATAAATACAAAAGTATTTTTGAAAGAAAAATTTTATAATAAACACTTTTTTTTGTGTTTATGAAATGATATTTTTAATAAAAAAATAGAAGCAGATAATGAAGTAGAGAGTCTAAAACAAAACACCGCACAACGGAATCTTCGGATTCGCATATTGACATCCATCCATCTATGTGAGAACAAACTTAAGAGCTTTTTTGAAGCAGTATTCAGTAATAGGGTAGTTCTAAATATAACTTTCTACTCTCACAAATTTTTTGATGACAACACAAGCAATTTTCGAAAATGAAACCATCAAATAATTTCGATCAAAATTTCAAGTTTGAGAACCGATTTAAAATAGTTATAAATTTTTTTTTAACATTTTAAATCTCGATATGTCTCTCATTGCGTCCAGAAAAGTAAATGTAGAGCCGAAAATGTTTTACTTCAATTTATTTTATTGTTTAAATTTTTTCCACCCGTCGTAACTGCAGTATTCTGTCGTATAGTTATATACTATATAAATATACATATATATATAATTCGTTATATATGCATATAAAAGTATGTAGTCGTGTGTTCTCATGTTTAACCATATGCCATTTGAAATTGAGCGTTTTTTAATGCATAATTGAAGTATTGACTCGCTTTCAATTGGCGTTGTTTATTTATTAAAGATTTCAATTGAAATGCGACAAGTACTCGTAAATAACAAGTGCACATTTTTTGGGTCTATTTGATACCGACCGATTTTCTGTGGGAAAAATGTGTAAGTTAAGTACATACATATGTACATATACATAGGTATGTCATATAGTAAATTAAGTGTATACACCTAAACTTTTCTGGAGGACTCGGTGACGAAATTTATTCAATAATAAGTAGGGAAGAGCTAACTTCGGGTGTAACCGAATATTTTATATTCTTGCAACTTGCAAAGATCAAAGCCGCAGAAATACCCTTGGGTGTGGGCAAAACTCTATTTTAAAATTGTAACGAAAGTATTCCACATTCATTCTAAAATCGTGAAATTCCTATATTGGGTACATACATGTACATATGTATATGTGGGAGATAGGAGTGGTGTAGTATTGACTCGATTTTATCTATTTTTTGGCAATTTCGCATATCGCTAACAGAAATACATATACATATGCTCTCTGAGTTTTCTTAAGCTATCTCACATACCATCAACAATATATGTATGTGATATACAGTCAACTGGATGTTTTAAAGTCTAGATATTATTTATATTGCTGCTAGGCAAATTTGACCTATCTTATGCCCAAAGATATACTGTTATTCTTTCATTTTCATTTTCATTAAGCTAACTCACATATTGGCCGATATTTGCGGTAGAAAGTCATCCAGAAGTTCGAAAATCTTTCTATTAGATATATGAGGACTAAGATACATTGAATCGATTCAACCCATTTTGGCACTCGACCATATAATGCTGTCGGAGTTTCTATAATAATCTCATATTTTCAACGAAAAAGTTCGCAATAGTAACTGGGGTCCATATATTTGGTACCTAGGGAGTAATCAGTTTTAGTCCCTTTTGGATAGTTTTTTAAATAATTAGCTGGCATACTTCAAAGATAGTATTTGTGTAAAGTTTTATCCCATCACATAATAGTTCATGTTCAATTTGTATACTGGAAGGGGAAGAATCAGATGGTTTTTAAAATTCAGTTATAAGAGAAGCAGCAGATTTCACCCACTTTTGCGCTGTTGCATAGAAATATCAGTATCCACATTCTAAATTTGGTTGAAATTGGTCGAGCAGGTCAGATTTGTTTCGCTCCAATTTGTTTCTTGTATCTTAAGTGATTTAGATGTTAAGTACTTTGAACTTCTTAAAAGGCATTGTCCGCTCATTTATTTAATTTTAGCCCACCTCCATCTCAATTAGTTTTAGGTGATATAAACAAACGTTAGCTGAACAAAACTGTTATACTCTGCAGCAACATGTAGCGTTGAGTATAAAAATATATTTTACAAATGCTTGTATGTACATATATGTATATATGTTTAATAATATTATTGGCTTCAAATTTCTAAATAGGCGGTGCATGATTGTATGTACATTAGGGTGCTTCAAAAAAACGTTTAGAATTTTTTTTCAACTCTTACCTCCTCAAATGTTAGTGATTGACAAATAAAAAATTGTCCCTCAAGCCAGGCGCTGTAGCTCTAAGGGGTCGCTATTTTTTTTAGGTTCCCATACATTTAACATAGGAATTTTCGCTTTTTCATTCAAACTAAAATTTCACCAACTAATTTTCGTTTCTCAGAAATAACCATCATATATTCATAAAGTTGGCTTTTCAGACTTTAAATCAACTCAACTTTAAAACATTTGCTGACTGAACTTTAACCTAGTATCTGCGGTATGAATCCAGATAAGACTTATTTTTTTTGGGGTAATTTATAAGATGGCAACTCTAATTGAACTATAGTAATTATCATACTGATTCATATATATTTCTGAAACACTTGCCAATATGTGTTTTTTTTTGTTTTTGTTACTTTGCAATAAAATGTATATGTTAAAAATGCGACAAATTTCTTCAAAAATACCAATTTTAGCAAAGATACTACATTGTATGTAAATATGTACTATGTTCGTAGACTCAAATTATTTTCAATTAATTTTGTTGTGATCTTTTAATTGCTTGTTATGAAATTTGAAAGCTTTTTGCATGCTTAGTCACGTAGTAACGGACTTTTTAGTGAGGCAGTTTTTCAAGCGCCTATAAGTATGCAGTGGAAATTTAAACATAATTGTAGGGCTGTAAGGTGGTGTTTGCATCTGGTGTGCGACTTGCGCGCGAACCAAACAAGAAATTGCCGCTGCACGAAAGTGTTTAAAAATGGTTGTTGAAGCAGGAAATCATAAGCGGTAGAACTAGCACACAAAGCCGTATACATATGTACATATGTGTGTATACAAATAGAAATTATTGAACGTAAAATAAACGAAAATTAAAATACATTTTGCCAAAAGCTAATTGTTTTGAAAATATTAATAGCTTAACTAAATTTGTTATTAAAGTATAATCAATTTTTAGGAGTTAGCGTGGGGTACCTTTTCTATAAGATCCCACCTTCATAAAATGGGCAAAGTGAAGACGGCGGGGTGTAGAGCATGCGCGGAGGATGATATCACTCCGGAACATTATTCATCGCCAGCTACATATATGTATGCTGGGGCAAATTTTTTGTCTGCCTTTGCTCCAACTGAGAGACATTGGGTTACTGGGATAGACAAAAATCAAGTTTTTACCAAATCCACCGAGTAGCTTAATAAGGCTTAATTTAATTATTACTCAGGAGCACGATGGGTCTAAGAGTGGCCGCCTGCGGATTAGAGCTCATGTTCCTCCCTTTGCGACCAACAAACCAAGCATTGTATACAAAATGTTCCTTACGACAAAGTATGGGCCCCCTTACTTTCCCCTCTATAATTAGCGTATGAAAACAAAATATAATTTTAATAGCAAAGGCTCTTGATCAGATCGCCACGAGTGCAGTGGCGAGACAGTGGCGAGACAGTTTTCTGGTCGAGTATGATACTCGGTCGAGAAAGTTGCGTTGGCGAGTAGAGGTTTACACGTATTTTGCTCATCTAGTTAGACAGTGAAGTTTTTCAAAGTTTTACCATGTTTGGTAGAAAAAGACATTTTAAAAGAGTTTTTAATAAAGTTTTACCGCATCTCATAAAAGAGTATTTGCCATTTCAATTCTTTCACAATGCAAAATTCAATTGAAACCAAATAAACAACATAAAAATCGACCGAGTGGCGAGTGAAGACCGAACGTGTGTTCACATGCAACCAGCGAGTCAGTGATTTGCCCAGAAGGGGCAAAAGAGTGAAGAAAAAAGAAGCACTCGACCTAGTAAACAAAATGTGATTCCAGTGACTCTCTCGCCACTATACTCGCCCATTGACTCGGTTCATTACTCGCCTTACTGTTTAAAAGAAACGAGCACTCGACCGAGTCACTGTCTCGCCGCTCTACTCGTTACGTGTGATCAAGGCATTAGTTGTGGGATTACATTTGGACGAATAATGCCAAACTTCAAAATTTATGTGCAATATGGAAGCCGTTCGAATGTGAGGTAGCATAGTAGATGTTACGGAAGGTCAAATTACTAATAAAAGTAGTATGATTGGGTACTTTGCATTATCTCCGTGAAGTAATTCGTTGTTAGTGGTCGAAGTTATATGCATTAAAATTCATAAATTCTTCTCATCATAATTCGCCATCTTATTCCAGCCTGATTGGGAGTGAACGTTTGACAAACCTCTGAAAAGTCACTTTAGTTGCTTAATTTTTCTTTCTAGGAGGAAAATATCCGCGCAGGAAAAGATGTCATTAGTTCATTAAGGCTAAAACAAAGTTCTCGAAATAACAAAAGATCATCAAGGTTCAGGATTTAAAACGTATGCATAGATTCCGTTCAGATTCCGAATCTAAAATGCATCGCTGGTATTTTTGAGGAATTATTCGAGAAGGAAAATTGCTTTTCTGGTTTTTGAAAATACCTTTATAATAAATAGAAGTTTATATTTGAATGGCAATACTCACTTGTCAATCGATCAACGCTCTCAAAGCGTCCCTCTACTTTCGAGCGCAGTGAGTCCAAATCGAATGGCGCAGCTAGGCCGTGATCAACGCTGCGTGATTTGCTCCTGTAAAAGAGAAAAAATAACAACAAAAACAATTAAGTCACACTCTTCATAGAAAAATAGAAAAAAAAACAAAAACAACAAAATAAACAGACCGATGATAATGCATGTGGGTGCCTAAAAATAGTCCAAAGTATGAAGAGCCGACGGACATTATAGATAATACCATACAATGTGATTATATGTATGTATATAGTGTGTGTTTGTGTGTGGGTGGCATGACTAGTTGACTGGGTAGTCATGTGCTACCGGACTGCCAGTAAATATTTAGGCACTGTTGCTACTTTGTTGAGTTTATGTCTTCACATGTTTAGACAGCGGCATTAAAAATATTTTTATTTTAATATGAAATAGGGCTGTCAACAAGAGATAGTACTTCCATATAAGTTATATAAGATATATATGTATGTATATGTATGTGTGTATGTTGCGATAGCGTCTTTAGCGATATAGTGGGAATATTTATTACACGTCTTTGCTTTTATGTGGAAATAGCCAAAATTATATTCTTGAGGTACTAAAGGTAATTTCCTAACATAAATACGTACAAACATATTAATAGATATATGTGTATGTGCATATGTATATACAAGTAGTTATAGAATGTAAATCGTTTATTTTCTTATCTCTTGCTGCATCGACTGCGCCAATTTGATCGATTTATTGTTGTGGCACAATGAGGTGTTTTTCGTTGTGCTTGAAAACAATATCTTTCGTAAAATCACATGACGGAATTGAGATACATTAGATTAAATGTAAGTTCTGTGCAGACAAAGTACTTTGGAGCTTTAAGCTTTGAAAGTCTGCAGGATCAGTCTTTCAGCACATTTTTTCAAGTTAAAGATTAGACTTTCGTTGGTTTGGCTTTAATTGTGTTCCTTAGGAGTAAACGGTATTAGAAATTAGAACTTTTATGAAATTTTTAGATCCAAACTTCAAGCTATTAATTAGTAAGAGTGTTTCATGAACTTCGGCGGAGCTTATTTTACTATTGCATTTGTAACGGGAACAAGACATCTATCTATCGATTTGCACTTTACTTTCTCAAAATCTGTTGGGTTTGGGCTATAAGCTAAAGAGAGGATTTTATTAGAAGCTTATTCATGTCAAAACGGTGACAAAAGTTTAAGCATTCGTTTCTTTCTTTCTTTTCCGAACTCTTAAGTTTTGGTCTCCACAGACTTGCGAGCATTTACTCTTTGAGCGCTTTTTTTATATAAGAGATTTCTTCAATTTTGTGTTCGCTTTAATTTGAAATGCAGACAACAATACATATTTCCTCTCGAGCTTTAAGCTTCGAAAACCTGATTTTTTCAGCAGATTTTTCAAGCGAAAAAAGACACTCGGTTTCTTATGAGTTTCCAGGATATGCATTATAAACCTAATTTGATAAAAAAAAAAGTGTAAATATCTGCAAATTAACCTAATTGATTGCAAACATTTTGGAATCGCGAAAGTATGTTCGATTTAATGATTTGAAAAAGAATTAAAACGGTTCTGTTTTTGCTTTACGGTACTTGGGGTTAAACATTTGCAAATTAGTTTCTAATTAAGATTTTAGGGATAACAAATGAAAAAAAAAATAATTCAAGGATTAATGCAATAATTTTTTATAAGCTGAACAGTTTAAATTAAGTTTGCCACGAAGTTTGTAACACCCACAAGGAAACACAGGATAGCCAATAAAATATAAACATAAGGGTCAGCGTGACAAGTTGAACCGATTTAGCCATGACCGTCTGTCTGTCTGTCTGTTTCTCCGTCCGCCCGTCCGTCTGCACGAACTAGACTTTCAGATTTTGAAATATCGATCTGCAATTTTTCTCTATTGGATCACTATATCATACTCGTGCTCAAAAAATAAGGTGACATTGTATTTATTTTGAAAATTCTTTATTTATTCTTCCAAATCAATTTCATCCCCTTCAAAGTAATCCCCGCTAGATGTAGTACATTATGCCAACGGATTTTCCAATCTTCGAAACACTGGTTGTAGTCACTTTCCGGGATGGCCTTCAGTTCCGTCTTCGCTGCGGCTTGAATCTCCTTTATCGTATAAAAACGGTGTCCCCGGAGCGGTCTTTTGAGTTTGGTGAACAGCCAGAAGTCGCACGGCGCCAGATCAGGTGAATACGGTGGTTGCGGAACGATATGGGATGTGTTTTTGGCGAAATGATCATTTAATGCAAATTCTCTGCTCAACAAATTTCGACATCGCAAAAAACGAAAAACTCACTTTTAGCAGCTCACAAAACGACACGTATCTCAAACACTAATGAATATTTTGACTGACAGTACTACCAACCTAAAAAAAAAAATAATTCTCCAAGTCCTTCGACGTGCGCAGTTTAAATTCAAATGGCACCTTATTTTTTGGACACAGTCATACAAACGGAACGATCGGAGTCAAGCGCTTGTTTGAAAAACATTTTCATTTGACGAGCTACTTTCACGAAATTTGACGAGGGTTATATCCAAAGCAATAATGTATTCTCCGAAGAATCTCAGATCAGATCACTATAGCATATAACTGCCAAACAAACTGACTGATCAGTTCTTGTAAGCAATGTTTTGCTGTTGTAAAAGGTATTATAGCTTCGGTGCCACCGAAATAAACGCTTTTTCTTATTTAATGCACTGTTTGCAACCCTGCTCTCACCTCCATTCGAAATTAGAAGTTCCTTATTTGAAGGAATTTATTTATATTGCCAATTGCATTTAGAAAACGAAAATCAAGTGATGAGTATATGACTTCAGAAGGGAGGGCGTGAGGTAGAAATATCTCGTGTGCAGTGGCAGTAGCGTTAGACAATTGACAACCCCTAAGCGATAAAAATCTCATAAAAGATGCACAATTTTAATCGTTTTTTAATTGATTCGTTTTGTTTATGCGCGCGTGCGCACAACCACGTCAACGCCCAATGCAAAGCGGTAAGCGGTAATATGGAGAAAATAAATTTGTCGTGAATGCCGCGCGTTTGCTTGGGATATTTTATGGGGTTTCAGTTTTTCCATTTCAAATATTTATTTMTACTTTGGAATGTGTGCTGGCATTTAACTTATTGCTATTTATGGTTTTAGTAATTTATGCAGCTTAGTTTTATTTTCTCAGCGCACTTTCCACTTAACGGTTGCTCTCCGTAATTGCTTATTGTTTATGATTTTTCGTCTAATCTTTTTAACCTCAAATTTCAATCAGTGACATATTTTATTTCTCATTTAGTTTTGATTTCTTTCTTGTTACTTATCATGTTAGTATAGCAGGATGTTTCCAGCTTGCTGTTAAAGGGTGTCTATGCTTTTCTGTGATATTATGAAGGGTGCTGGACCATAACAAAACTGTAAACCAATAATTTGCTAATGTAGAGATGGTTATTTTATAAAAAAAAAAGCAAACAAAAAATCGATATAAAAGTATAATCTCAAAGCACCCTTCAAGCTGTACAACTGAAAGATGTGCAATATTTTTGATATCAAAAATTTGTTCGATTTTCTTTAGTTGCAATAATTTCAGCTAAATTTTTTAAAATTCAAAGCGCATTAAATATATTTGACACAATCGCTATTAAGGCCATTACAGCTCATTCTTGTCGAAACAATAATGCATTAGAATCGGTCAGTGGCTAAAAAACGGCCAAATTTCGTAGAGAATTGCTCACAACAAGGATATTCAGAATATTCGACTCTGCACAATCGGTGTGAAAATTGGATCGGTCGAATCAGCGTTGATTTAGAAAACTGTTATTTTGGAGACTTTCAAAAGATACTTCACCACAATAATTGTCAGGAAACTGCAAAAATTTGAGACTAAGTATATTTATGTATCATTCATAATTTCGCATGAACTTAAAAATAGTAATTAGGCTCCATAGGAGCCCCAGCACCTGCCAATCGACCCTGCATTTAACACCATTTTTGTCTTTTTTGTTTAGACATAGTTAAGACAGTTAAGACACAATTTTATGAATTTTTCACTCCCAGTTTTCAAGACACCTTTCCTCGACAGACTATTCCCTATTATTTGGGAATAAGCTCTCCTCTCTCGTCCAAAAAAATTACTTGGGAAAGCAACCATAAACTTAAACTGTTTGTGGAGTTTAATAAAAGAGATTTCAAATTGTGTAACCAGCTACAATTCTATCACTACCTGATTATACTAGTCATTGTATACTTGTATTTTATACCAGTTGTGAAGTTTACAAATATTGTATAAATAATTAAGTAAACAAGTTTCAATTGCGACACCCTTTATTTACCACCAGTCAAGCGTAGACCGCTTGTCAGTTAGTTAATCCGGCGATTCCATATTCATTCATACATATACATATATATGTACATATGAGTATTATATAATACTTACTTATACATATGTATATGTACATAATATATACGACGTATAACGGCGAGCTAACGCATACCACAAAGCCCGATTGTGTGTTAACCGTTTTTTTCTCTTTTTTTGCTGTCATTCTCGTTAGTCGCTCTATTTACCTGTCATTTGGCAGTTAGTTGCATTGTTATTGTTGTTGTTTTCATATGTTTATTTTTATAATTTACTGCATTCGCTTATGAGTTTTGTTGCGTTGTGCTTTTCATGCCGCAGCCTTGTCCTTAAAATGTTTTCCTTGACAAAAAAATGCGTTACAGCAATCGTTTTTTTCTTAACAACAACAATGCAATATTGAAAAACTTGAATAAGCATGTGCTTGGCAGCGTTTCTATACATTTTTAGAAGAAAATTTAAAGAACTGTTTCGGATACATTTCGATCCTTATAATTTTATTTACTAATTTGGTCTAGAACAGAGCTAATGACCGCTAAATTCTTGGTAAAACAGTAAATCAATCCAAGGGGACACTATTTTTTATCTCTTCACAAATTAGCCATTCACATTTTCAACAAATTAATTGACAATTATCACTCAATTGTCTACCAATTTAACCTGTTTCACAGAAGCATATATCATTATATGAGAAGCCTATACTTGTAAAGTTTCATGAGTAACCAGCTAACAAAATTTTAACCAGCTAATCTTAATTACTAGCAATTTTTTAAATTTTTTTTAAATTTTGACTGACAATTAGTTTTTAATAGACAATCTGCTATTTCTTAATTTGCTACCGATTAGCGCTTAATTATCTCATCAAATGCGTATGCAACACAGTGTCGTCAACTAAAATACTGATTAGGGAGATAAATAATGAAAGATAGAATGTACAATACATAAAAATAAAACTGATTTGAACGAAACTTGAAATTGGCAGCATTAACCAAAGCCTTTGACATATAATAAGTCTTGAATTTTATACAGAGTAAGTTAGCAGATTATATATTTTCTTCTCAGCAATATAAGCACGCAATCAAGACTTTATTTTAAGAACTGGATTAGTCGAATATTTCATTAATTAATTCAATTTAATATTTTTCTCATACAGAAATTTTCACTAACAAAAATTAAACAAGAAAAAAAAACGTTACCTGCGGCTGCACCGAAGCTAATATACCCTTCACAGGTGCATTTCTGTTAGTAACTGTGTGTTCAGTTAGTATGGAAGCTATATGCTATAGTAAACCGATCTGAACAATTTTTTCGGAGATTATATTATTACCTTAAGCAATAATCCATGTCAAATTTCGTGAAGATACCACGTCAAACGCGAAAGTTTTCCATACAAGACCTTGATTCCGATCGTTCGGTTTGTATGGCAGCTATATGCTATAGTAAGCCGATCTGAGCAATTTCTTCCGATATTACATTATTTCTATGAACAATAACTCATACCAAACTTCATGAAGATATATCGTAAATGAGCAAGTTTCCCATGCAAGCATTTGATTTCGATCATTCAGCTTGTACGGCAGTTATATGCTATAGTTAACCGATCTGAACTATTTCTTCGGGGATTACATTGTTGCCTTAGAAAATAATCTATACTAAATTTCGTGAAGATATCTTGTCAAATGTTAGAGTTTTCCATTCAAGAACTTAATTCCGATCGTTCAGTTTGTAATGACAGCTGTATGTTATAGTGGTACGATATCGGCAGTTCCGACAAATGAACAGTTTCTTGAAGAGAAAATGACGTTTCCGAAATTTCAAAACGAAATCTTTCAAACTGAGGGACTAGTTCGTATATATACAGGCAGGCGGACAGACAGACAGACGGACATGGCTAAATCGAATCAGCTCAACATACTGGTCATTTATATCTTGGACGATTCCTTCTGCGTGTTACAAACTTCGTGGCTAACTTAATATACCCTGTTCAGGGTATAGAAATGTCGGCTGTCTAAATATCTTTGAACAAACTAAATTGAACGTTTATGAACAACTACTTCAGTGACACAATTTACAATCTCGTTATCTGAACCAATTGAGGAGCATTTCTATTAATAGTATCTACCAATACTAAAGAACTTTAATGGACCTATTTTTGTAAGCTAGCAAAAAATTATTTGGAGCATTTTTTCTAATCAAATAAATATAAAGGATTGAGCCAAAAGATCGGTAGCAATGTAATAAAGGTTATTCGGGCCAAACTTTAACACATTAACACGTCTTTAAGAATTTCGGTTTCAAATTTAGAATTACTCTTTTTTCAACTTAGTTTAGTCAAATGGCGATTTTTTCATATAAGCAAAGACACTACATCTTGCCTATAATAATATAAGACTTCAATTACTTTCGATTTATATTTTGAATTCCAATTATTGACTCCTTTGACAAATTTATATGAATTTATGATTCCAAAACTATTGTATTGATTGTTTACGTGTTTTGACCGTATTATACCAGTTTATACCAACGATTCGATTCGCGATCACACAAAATTTCTTGATCTTGATCACCTTGAGCTGTTGTCCTGCAATTTTTATAAAGGAAAAATATTGAGCTTCGGAACGTTGCAAATATTGCAAAAATATTTTTGGAAATTTCATTACGAACTTTATCTCTGGGGAATGGGAATATACAAATTTAGTGACAAAAAGGTATTCACTCAAAGTTGAAAGCTTGCCTCATGGGAGCCATCCATAAGTCTTGGTTAATGACAATAACCTTGAAACAGTGCTTGAAAATCATCGTGCTGGCATCAGAGATATAGCAGAGAATCTCTTATGATTCGATCTAACCACTTTAGTAATTATCTTAGGTATGAAGCGCGTCAAGGCTGGACTACAAACTTGAACAGGAAACGAGTCTCATAACTCAGCAACCGTACTTGCCATATGTGGATCCCTGCGATTTTTTTCGAAACTGCATGTCATGAGTCTATTGACGCAATATAAAAAATGCCAGAAAAACTTTTAGCCTGGCAAAAATCAGCTAAAAAAGCCATAATAATTGACATATGGCTATCAAACTTCACACGAACATATACATATGTACACATTTAAAGAGATTTCATCAATGAAGAATTTTTTTTATCGATTTAGCTTTCTTGTTTCTTAAACAAATGTTGAATAAATTGTTTCAATTATTTTTGTATTTCTTATTTGTAATTTTTTTACTACATGCCACCAGAAAACGCTACTGAATTACAACAGTTACGTAATAAGGCGTGTGTCTCCATTAAATCGTCGCATTGCAAATAAGTCAAAATCAATTTAACAATGCGCTTTGTTACAAAAACAAATATAAATAAATACGTTTGTGTGAGAGTATTTACAAACTAGCACGCACAGAACTGCCAGTGGAAGTCAGTTATTACAAAAGCAAAAATAAATGCGAAAAAATTGCAAAAACTTGAATTGCGCTGCCTTTTGTCTTGCATTCATTCATTATTTGTGTAAACTTGAATTTATTTATAAGAACAAATCAAAAGCTGAAATGAAAGTGAGCAAAAAATACCCGCGCAACGCGACTGAAACACAAAAGAGCGAAGAAGAATACAATGCAACTAACAACGAAAAGTTGAAAAATATATAAAAGCGAATTTTTATTTGCATAAAGTGTGCTCAATCTTTCAATTTGTTAAATTAAAACATTTGTATATATGTAAGTATATTTGCAACTGTGTGTCTGTTGTGGCTTGCAGGAACAAAACAAAAGGCGATTGCAAATTTGTTCGCTTTTCATAGAAAAAGGCGGATAACGGTAACACAGCCGCGTCGCTGGCTAAATTGGCGTCTTTTGTGATTTATTTTTCGTTTTAGTTTTCGTTTTTTTCGTTTTTTTCGTTGTTTTAATTGTTTACTTTGGCGTGTACATACACATACATACATGCATACAGACGTATTTAGAATTTTTGAGGTGAGCCACGCAAATTTGTTGTTGGAGGTGCAGCCATGGCTTGCCTCTGCAGTGACATAAGTCACGGTGCAGCAACATTTTAGAGTTTCAATATATTCATAACAACAACAATAATATAAATGTGGGTCTACATTGTGCTTACATACGCACATGCATACAAACATATGTATGTATGTATATTTTATTAAGCTCAATGGAAATATACGGTTGCTGACGCTCTGAAAAAGCGCACATACTTTTATGGCAGACTGTTGGGCACGGAAATAAGGGAAAGTCAGATATTAGAATTCGCGTGACTGCTTTAAAGATTATAAAATATTTCATATTAAAACATTAGTAAGTTATTTTTCGTGAACTAAATTTTTCCGGCAGGGCTTGTTTCTATACATATTCCCAAAATATATGTTAAATATAAATCGGCAAGCGCACATTGACAAAATTTTAATACTCTTTATTGCAAAATAAAATGCATAAAATGCGTCAAGCGACTGGGCGCAGAGGTGATGTGTACGCAGTGCGGGGCAGCAGTTTGGTAGACATTTGTGGCTACGTAGGCGGATTTTATTAGCTATGCTGAGTTTGAAATATATCTGCTTACATATACTTATATGTATCTATTACGTATTTGGCTAGAACGAAGCGTTTACCAAATACAGTGAGACAAAACTGGCATATGTATTTTTTGATAATAAAATTAGAAATTTATGTACAAATTGGAGAGTAGTTCCTGTGGAATATATTGTATGTTTTTTGGTAAAAACTGGTATAAATCAATTAAACTGGTTACTTAGAGATTGAAAGAGTGGCGAAGCGAACAAGAAACTGGTATAAGCTGATATAAACTGATATAAATCAAATAAACTGGCATAACTATGTAGAAGTTGTTGCTTAATGAGATCCACATACTCTCTTCCAACGATTTATTTCTTTTTTTTCGTGAGGCCTATAGACTTTTTGACAAGAGTAAGAACTGCTGTTGAGAAGTGGCGAATAGAACTCGTCAGTTGTTTATATTATATTTCTTGCAACACAAAATATTTGAAACCTGGAGAATACGCCATCTTTTTAATCTGAGTTTAAGTCCAAAGGACGAGTTCGAGGCGAATTCCAAATGATTTGACGAGAACTCTGGTTCTTCAACTTTATGAAACTTTAGATTGAAAATCCAAATTCTTCCCAATAACAAGCAATCAAAGAGCAAGACCTACAGAAAAATAATCTTGCCCGTGTATTCCGGATAGTGCAATTCTAAAACGTGACTACTAAAACTTGTGGGATAATTAATAGGGTAAGATATACCAAAACAAAAGAAGTATTATTGAGAACCTTATAAGTGGAAAGCTGGTAGTTGAGAAATAGTCTAAAGAGATAGTTGTCTTTTATATCAGAATTTGGTGGCGCTTTAAGACTTTTTGGATACATAATATTATTATATACCTGGTCTAACAAAAAATAGGTTAATAATTTGTCTTTGGTTCTTGAACAGAAAAAAATCTTAGACTAAATTATATCCTCAACAAATCCTCAACAATAAACGTAAACAACTTTATTCAATCGATCTGACGACTATTAAGCATATTTAAAAGCCGCCGACCACACGGCGTATACTTAAAATGCCAGATTACAGGCAATCTATGAGTAATCTCTCAGCAATCCGTGGGTGGCATGACAGTACTTTGCAGCAGCACATACAAATTGAGGCGGCTTAAAAGAGAACATTGGTATATGTTGGTATATATCATTCTGCTTACATGGAATATATAGCTGTTTATATACCATACATACTCGCATTACATACATATTCATATACAAACTTAACTTTCCTTATGAATATGTGTATACAAAAATATATTTATGTACATATGTCTCTTCATATCTACTTTTATCTATTTACACATGCTTGCAAATCTTGTTTGTGGTTCAAGCTTCGATTTTGCCTTTTGCCGCTGACAGATGCTTTCAATACTGCCAACATTTCCGAATGCATATGATTGACAAAATTAATTTCCGCACACTTCGCGTACTGTTGTAAAAAAATAAAATAAAAAATGGAATAATCAAACACGTGTAGCTGCGTAGATTGAGAGAAATATGTGCTTCTATATACGTTTAAAAATTGTCAGCTACCCTATAAAGTTTGAATTTTTTTCTAAAGAAAATAAGAAAATACATTAAACTACATAATTTGTTGTGTTCTTTGGCGTGTTCATGCCGCTGTTCAATCATTCATCAATTTTCAACCGAGAGTAGTCTGCCACCAGCGTTCTACTTGTATTTGTATGTAGATATATATGTGTATATGTACTACATGGAAGTGGGCTTACTATGAGTAGAGCACCCAGCTGTTACGCAACAAATCAGTTGCTGCTGCTCGCGCAGTGAAAAAATATGAAATTCATTAAAATTAATTAAAATCGCACGGAAGTGATTGCAGCGCCAATCGATACGGCTGGTGCGTGAGGGAATGAGACTCTAAGGAATAGAATTAAAAGAGTTGAACATTGAAATAGAAATAAAATATTTTAAAATTAGAATATAATATAGAGCAGCAGAAATACAAAAATTGAAACCAATACTGACACACTCATTTGTAAAGTAAAATCAGTAATTTTGTCAACAATTGATTATGGACTCCCAATAATAAAATTATAATTTCGAAACGAAATGGGGCAAAAATTACGGTCGTATACCACACAGCAACCCGACAGGCTATTGGAGCTTTCCAGATTAGTCCAATAGTAAACATATTAGCCGAATTAGGATTACCTACCTTAGAAAACAGGTTACTCTTCATTACAAACAGCATGACTGCCTAGGAAGAAAAAGTCTTACAAAAGCTAATTGACGCGGTAAAAGAATTGGATATTCCTGTTCTGTCCAGCTAAGCACCGCTTCCCGATAGCGTTATTTTCTACTTGATTAAATATAAAAATGAAATCATACCCATTAATGTTTACTTACAACCTTTTTTTTGGAAATTTTAAGCAAACACGCTAATTGAAAAACTCTTTATACTGATAATTCAAGGCAGAATAATATTATTGCTTTAAGCGTCGTTAATAGATATGCAACAATAATGTCTGCCATACTAATGTCTTTCTCCTCAGTTTTTACAGCAAAAGCAACATCCGTCCTTCGCGCTTGCCAAATAGCACAAAAAAGTAGAGACGAACATGTAATCTTCGGTGTTTCCTTATCGCCAATGTAGGAAAAATAAAACCCTCATGGATACCCAGCCATATCGGCATACAAGGGAATACTCTAGCAATTACATCTTCCTTAAAAAAGATGAGGTTAAGTATTAAGACTAATTTAATGATAGACAATCGTGTACATTTATAGAATGGTATTTTGTATAATTTGTGCTAGTAAATGCGAGGTCGAACATTAATGCAACGATATCGTCTTGCGGCCAATAAAAAACTGTTGTGACGATTGAATTCGGTTAGAGAAATATGTTAAAACCATTCAAGGCTAAGTACCTTTCACTATTATAAATTATTATGTACAACGCGATTCTACGGATATTAATTTAAAATTTCACTTCTTACTTTAAAGTCCAGTCAATTTGCGCGAAAAGCTTCAGACAATAAAAGGTTTATAGAGTGGCTACGTGTTTACGTGTTTACGTGTTTATTAGACGCTGATTAGGGTGCTCGAATAATAAAGGATCATAAAGCAATTTACTGATTACCGTTACACATATTAAGTACTTATTGTTTACTTTTATAATTGAAGATAATTGTTATTAAGCAAACATTAAACCAATTATAAGTGGTCGTATTTGTTATTTTACATAGAATTAAATACATTATCTGAAAATTAGCAAAGTGAGAAATGCAATTTCGTAATTTAATAATATTTTTATTTAACAAATTTACCGAAAGTAAAAGCTTTAATAAAAGGGAGACTGCTTACGCGGTCAAAGCCGAGTTCACAGCAGTGCGTCAATCGTTCTTCTTTTTCGCTGATTGGCGTAAATTGGAGATCCCAAGCGCAGCAGCTCACGACTTCCGGGCTTAGTCCCAGTATCCTCTGGTTAGCCAAAGTACATCCGTTTGAAGGTGAGCTAAAGTGAGCAGGCGAAACATCTCTCATCAGGATTGTGCGCTGAGTTTGGAATCCGCAAAGTAAAAAACGTTCCCAATGAAAAGAAGAAAACAACCCGTTTTTACATATTCTGGATTAGAATTTATATAACACTATTTCGTTCCGCTTCTGTCATTTGAAACTGACTACTCAAGGCTGTAAAGACCTTAAGTCAAGCTAAGTGAACTTGAGAAAGGCTCGACAAAATTAAGCGATCCAACATTTTTTGGTTAATTTTTATTTTAAATAATGAGAATATGTGTGTTCCTAGCTTTACATTTACTTTAAAATAGTTTTGCGAATTGAAAACAAGCAATGGTGATTTGTAGCAACTTGCTTCCAGAACAATGAATTTTCGATCATTTCTATGAGAAATATTTTTAAAATAGAAGGAATTTTGGACTTGGCTAAAGGTGAACGCTGTAAAATTCATATTTATATTTATTAGGGTATAACTTACGTTTTCTTGAAACTATTTCTTTTTCTTTATTATAAATTATTACGGTAAAATACGAAGGCATGTGCAAGCAGCATTTCGAAATACTTCAACAATCGATTTCTAGTATCTTCAAACTAAACATTTTTTGGCAAAGAGGCTTTCTAAAGATATTAAAAAAATATATAAATTCTTTAATGGGAAGAAAAAAAAATTCTTAAAAATTTTTTTTTTATGAAATTATGCAAAATCTGAACCAAATTTAAATATTATTCTGGAAGTCTTCTTATTATACCAACGTCTTTAAACATAATAACTTATGTGATGTCGTTCGAAAAACAGTTTTGATACTTAACAATATTTTTTTAGGAGGAAAGTGGTGCATCCTAATGCATAACTATGCACATGGGTATGATGCCTAAATGATCAACATTATTTGCAAGTGCATAAACACTTACTTGTCGCCTAAGAAGTTTACATTACTAATCCGCTGAAGTGGATGTCAATGACCGAGCGTTCGCAAACACTTCGCCTCAAAACTTCAACACTGAAAGTGTGACTTTACTATTTGCACGCAGCTGGAGCAAAAGCAACATGCGAACATAGCTAACATATATATATGTACATATCTATACATATGTATATTTACGAGGTGTGTTCGAAAAGTATCGCGAATTTTGTGTTTTTTCAAAAATTATTTATTTATTCATGAATATCTATTTTGTCCCCTTCAAAGTAATCTCCATGAAATATTATACACTTGTGCCAACAGTTTTTCCAATCTTCGAAGCACTTCAAAAAATCATTTTTTTTTATCTTGTTCAGTTCCTCGTGCGATGCCGTCTTTATCTCGTCAAGAGAAGCGTAACGTCGTCCTTTCATGGGCCTCTTCAGTTTAGGGAACAAGAAAAAGTCACCGGGGGCCAGATCTGCGGCATCATTAGTGTGTTGTTTTTGGCCAAAAAGTCGCGCACATGCAACGATGTGTGAGTAAAAAGTAAGTAAAAGTAAGTAAAAAAAAAGTGGCGCAAAAGCCAATTTTTGTCACATCTTCTCGGCCTTCTGAGAACATTTTGTACCACCGATAAACGTTGCTTCGGTCCACGGTAGCTTCTCCGTATGCCACAGTCAACGTTCGGAATGCATCCGCGCATTTAATTTCGTTTTTCACACAAAATTTCATACAGGTTCTTTGATACATTTTTTTGAATAGGCAAAAATCGAAGACGATGAAAAACACGTGCAAGCAAAGCAGCTGTCAAYAATTAAATGAACATTCAAAATGGCCGAGCTTGTCGGCATAAGTGAGAGACATGAGTACCAACATAACGCCACAAAAAATTCAAAATTCGCGATACTTTTTGAACACACCTCGTATAATATACGAGCCTTTATAAACATGTAAACTCTTAAGTGCTGCTCATAAATAATAAAAAAATATTAAAAGGCTGTCACAGAGTCGACCTTCCTGTAATGTAAGCACCGGATTTCGCGCAGCATTTTATTTTATTTCATTACTTCCACGTTTCATTGCCAGCCACAAGAGTGTTTATGGAGATGACTCGTTTACTGAACACTCATTGTGCCACTGTGTTTACCTTTGGAGCTGCCACACACTTTGCACTCGAGCTTAAGCTTGTGTGGGCACTCACACACATTGAGCACTCAAAACTGTCGATAACGCAGCAAATAATAAGTAAAAGTGCTGAAGAAAAAAAAAAAAAAAAACCAAACAAACAAAAATCGTTAAAGGTCTCATCCGAGTTCATGTTTAACAAATATTTGAAAAAAAATAAAGAAAATAAAGAAAACGCCCAG
>NW_017537312.1:1200443-1202170 GCF_001853355.1 Bactrocera latifrons
CACACTTTGCACTCGAGCTTAAGCTTGTGTGGGCACTCACACACATTGAGCACTCAAAACTGTCGATAACGCAGCAAATAATAAGTAAAAGTGCTAAAGAAAAAAAAAAAAAAAAAAAAAAAAAAAAAAAAAAAAAAAAAAAAAAAAAAAAGAAAAAAAAAAAAAAAAACTAGAAAAAAAATAAAGAAAATAAAGAAAACGCCCAGTGGCAATGAGGTAGTTAAAGTCAATATTGTAATATCGCAAATAATGTGGCGTTCCAATTTATCAACGCTGCGCCGCACTGTCAGCGTCGCTGACACTTTAGTAGAAAATAAAAACAGCTGATACACTACAAAACACTTGATCACTGACTGATATAACGTAGATAAAGATCGGCCACTTTTCATTTCATTTCGGGCGGGGTGCTTGAGAATCATTTTTATTTCTTTTTTGCCCACCCACTTAAAGTCGCCGGTCGCTGATAAGTCAAATTACCAAAGAGATCATATGTTTCATACCGTTATATTTAATATCAATTGACTAAGATAAAATCGGTTAACGTCTCGAATTAGTTTAATTCAGGCGTGTGTCTCGTGCTGTATTGTTAGCTAAATGATACTTATTTTGTTTTTACAAAAACTTGCAAGCTTGTTTGAAATTAGAACTTTGACGTAGCTCGCTCTCAAAATTTATTATTTTCAATATGAATCATGTTTTCTGTATTGTCTTTTATTTATGTAGTTAGTGATAGTTTTTAAACACTACAAAATATTTCAGGAAAAGTAGCAGGTTATTGTTGTACCGTGTTGACAGTCCATTCCGGTTACTTAGGCCCAACTGCCTTGGGAGCGGTTGGGTTAGTTAGTGTTTGTGTGTCTAAATGAATAAGTGCCATGCTTTGGCATTTTACCGGGTATTTTGGATGATGGAAATGCCAAATCAAACTATGGCGGAAAGATGTGGTTAGTGAGTAGTTGTGGGGTTTGCTTTCAGTAAGGTAGCAGTAGAGTTACTGCTCTGGAGTGCAGCCTCCTTCAGATGACTATTCATTCTGATAATACGACGGTGATATTTGGCCAAGCGTTCAGGGTTGAATAATAAATTCTTAACGCTTTGCTCAATGGGCTCTTGAGAACTTTTAAAAATATCTGAAGTTTCGAGCCAAATTTTGTTCAGTGAAGAGGCTCATTTCTGGCTCAATGGGTATGTAAAAAACAAACTTGTCGCTGAAAAAAAAGTTTTTTTTTTGGGATTTGTTAGTCGGTGAAATCATCGGTCCATATTTCTTCAAATAATGATGATCCATATTTCTTCAAATAATGGTGAGAAAGTACTGGGCAATGGCAACCGTTATCGCGCCATAATAACCGACTATTTTTTGCTTGAAATTCAAGTACGTGATCTCGGCGACATTTGGTTTCAATAAGACGGCGCCACTTCGCTTGAGCAGATACTTTCAAGTTTTGGGTTGTTCGATTGGCCACCAAGGTCGTGTGATATCACACCGTTCGATATTTTCCTGTGGAGATATGTAGAGTCTAAAGTGTATTCGCCAGCTACCAGTCGAAATTCTGCATTAAATATAAAGTTTCTCTGTTTTTTCTTTAAAAAAGTATGGAACCTCGAAATTTATCATCCTTTATATATTGTTATACTCTCGCAACAAAGTTGCTAAAGAGAGTATTATAGTTTTGTTCACATAACGGTTGTTTGTAAGTCCTAAAACTAAAAGAGTCAGATATAGG
>NW_017537312.1:1203050-1252020 GCF_001853355.1 Bactrocera latifrons
ATAATTTTTAGACAGGAGTTTTAAAATGTATTCCATGGCTTGAGTGCTTTAAAATATTTTCTTAGATCTTTAAGGGAGATTTAGATGTTTGGTTGTATATATTTGTGCTACTTTTGTTTGTTTTTTTTTTTTTTTGTTTTATTAAAATCAATTTTGACTATTTCCACAGTAAAAACGGCATGGAATTATTAATATTTTTTTTTAATCTGTATTCAATATACATATGTATAAAATAACTAAAATGAAAATGAGCAAAAAATCTGAAATTTAATATTAATTTACATTTTGTTTTAGAAATATTTATGAAATGGAGAGTTTAAAAATATACGTGTTTTAAATGCGAAATTCTAGTTCATATTTAAGTGTTTATTTGATTAAAATAGTAAAAAATAGATTATTTTATACTAATTATATGTAATTAATTACTATTTATATCAAATAAATGTGTGAATTTATGTGTGTAAATATGACAAATTAACTTATTTAGACGCGGATAAATGTTCGAAATTAATTTGTTTATATTTCATCGCAAATAAAAACTGCTTTAGAGTCCTAAGACATTGGACAAGTAAAATTACAACATCGTGATCCGAAAAAGTAGTTCGAAATGGCAGTAATATTTCCACGCAACTAAAGTCGACTTAAGCGCTTTTAACATATTAACACATATGCAAGTAAATATTTAATGATTTATGAATATCAATGTTCAAATTTCAACATCAAAACTAATTTAGTTATTTCCACATCGATTACAGCCAAATGCAAGCAGCTTCAAGGTGCATGCCGCAAACATACATACACACAAGCAAATATATAGGTAAACAACACGGTTAAACATATAAGCATGCAATAACAAATTAAGTCACTAGATAATACATATTTTGATAAACATTATTTATGTGTCATATTCAACATTGACTTGCTTAAAATGGCATAGACAGTAAAATAATAATAAATAAATACAGTTTTTATGTTAGATTACGCATTTGCGTATTTGTTTGTGTGTAAATAGCATAAGTATTGAGTAAGGTGCTGTTAAAGGATTAATTTGTGTACTTACCGACGCACTGGCACGGCTAAATTGTCAACGCTGCGTGACAAAAGCGATACATCTTGACTAGCCCTACGTGACCTATGCAAGTGTTATTTGTTTTTGTTGCGGTTAGGAACCAACGAGCAAATCGAGTGAACATAAAATAAAATTAAAGAAAAAATTAAAACGATAGAATGTACAAAAGCAAAGTGTTTAAAGCGTTAAAAATAACATTTTGAAAAATTACTTACGCTAAAACCTTTACAAAATTTTTTTGAAAATTAAAAAAATAAAATAATTGTCTGTGTGCTCTGTGAATTTAAACTGCGTTGCGAGGTTTCTTTCCCTCTTAGTCTACAGTGCAAACATACTCTCCCTCTAACAAATGAAAAATAATAACTGTAAAACACAGTGTTGCATCGATTGTATACACCTTTTGCACGTGGGCGTCACACTAAACGCCGTTAAATGCATTAACGGTGCATAAAAGCGTTTTGTGGCTTTTGTGCGCGCCATTTACATAGTCATAGCTCAAGCGGCGCCCTCAGGGAAGCGCGATTATTGCATTTTTCCAACATTTCATGCATAGACAATATGGCTGGGGCAGCGTTAGGGTGAGTAATGGACGGTAGGATGCCATGTGCCTTTGACATTTCATCGGCTATAAAATTCATGGCCATAAGAAAGGCATAAATTCACTCGAGTTTTTAGGTGTTTGCATGCCGAGAACGCGATCTAATATTCAGGGGTGGGTTAGATGTGTGCAATTTAAAAAATTATAAGTAATTTCCGTTTCTGCTAATGCGCTGTTCTAAAAGCATTGCTTATAATGAGTTTGGCTTTAAACGATTATAACGGTTTCAAATGCAAAATACTGTTATTAATAGTTTGTTATCTCAGATTGTGATATTTTTCATAAACGAAAATAACTGATATCTGTAGACACTGCGTTTAAATCAGGAAAATTCAAATAGTTTCAAAAAATATATTGTCCTATGAGATTAATTGTGACAAAAAAGCACCCGGAAATTCTAATTAAATTCCCCGGGTACATTATATCTAAATAAAATGTATTTTGTTAGTTAGTTGGACTGTCCTTAATTATGATGAATGAGCGTGATCTGTCAACCAGTTTGTTTATGACAGCAGCTTAAGTCGTTACACCTCAGTAGTGCGTTGCGATTTCTACAATGAAAGGAAAATATCGATCAGATGTCATAAAGATGGCAAGAGAGCTCGACAACTCTCACTAGTCCGTTCGAATGATTTTGGTGGGTATTTTGTAAAGTTAAATCTGAATTTTTTTTTAAAGTGCGAACTCCCATCCCACATTCATGGAGAGTATTATAACTCCCGACGAGACATATGTATGTAGGTTTATGTGTTCGACATGCAAACAAGTCAACAATCATCGGAATGTGGGGAAGAAAACGAGCCGAAATCTAAAACACGGCAAAGCCGCTCACAAATCAAGGTAATGCTCATTGTCTTTTTCGTTATTCGTGGTTTGGTGCTTCACAAATTTGTTTCGGAGGGACAGACGGTCAATAAGGAATTCTATTTGGCAATATTGAGGCGTTTGCGAGCGAAGATCCGTCGAAAACGGCCGGAATTGTGGGAGAACTATTCATGGATTTTACACGATGGTAATGCACCGTGGCATCGAGCCACGATTGTGACCAAATTTAAAGCAAAAAACGCAATGAATACCATCGACCAAACACCGTATTCACCAGATTTGGCTACGTATGCTACGTTCTCCAAACTGAAATTGCACCTCCATGGAACTCGTTTTCAGTCAATCGAAGAGATAAAACAAAATTCTCCTCCAAGATGAGCTGAAGGTCAAATAAAAAAAGTGCTTCTGAAAAGACTGGAAAAATCGTTGCTATAAGTATACTATTACATTGATGACTAATTAAATATTTTGCATTTTATTTACAACTTCCGTTTTTCGATTACTCAAAAAATTATATCATCATATCATGGTTTATATTTTACTGTTATAATAAAAAAGAATTCTTCAGGACGATATAGGCAAGATTCCGACATGCAACCTTTCATACTAATCATTGACAAAGGTTGCTCCCCATTTCGTTAATGATATCATGAAGCACACTCCGAGAAAAGAAAAAATGTGAAGTTCGATTGCTATAATCCCCTTCTCAAATAAAATTTTCAACACAAGAACTTAGTTTGGACAGTTCAGTTTGTATGGCAGCTCACCATAGCAGTTGTTTCAGCAAATGAGTAGCGTTTTAAGGAGTGTTATATCAAAAACTGAGTGACTAACTCGCGTATACTATATACAGAAGGTCAGACTAAACTAAATAAATTCGAGCTGATTCTTTTTGGGTCTCCAATGTTACTTCTGGGAGTTAAAAACTGTGTGGTAAACTTAATATAGCCTGTTCTGGGTATTTCTCTTAGAAATAGCCATAGTTTTATAAACGCTTTGAAGACTACGGATAAAACATAGTAAAACCATATTCTAGTCACATTTTATATGTATGTATGCATATATATTAGGTTTTTCGCTAGTTGGCGCTGAGAGCGCGTAGTTCTAGTTTTATTCGTCGCATCGGGTCATGCTATACCTTTTTGGAAAGCTCATTTCACGCGCTAACACGTGTTTGATTGATTTTATTTTCTTTTAAGTCGTTCGTGAGTTATAGCGTCGCAAACATGGAGCAAAATAAAGAGGAAATAGGGCATATTTTACAGTACTACTGCGATAAAGGCAAAAATGCATCTCAAGCCGCCAATAAAATGTGTGCAGTTTATGGACCCGATACAGTTTCCAGAAAGAGACGGGCATAGTAGCAGCCGTAGCATCGGAGAATACCGCAAGACTTTTTTGACAACCTATTATTTTTAAAACCTTAGCTTTACTTCTGTACGGTAATGAATAGTTAATATACAGCTTATAAAATAAGTTTCAAAACTTATGGAGATCCGTTGAGTAAGTAATTCAAAAGAAAGTTCCAAACATTTAATAAAATGCATCAGACTTCACTTAAGGGTGCCAAATTGATTCCAAAATGGGTTTCAGTCACTCTCCACCTTACTGTGAATCTGAACATTTTTACGGATTTAGTAGGTCTTTTTCGCTACGAATAAAGTTCAATCAGGTGGAATTTTTTTTTAAATTTTGAAAAAGCTCTGTGCAAAGTGGGTGCCACGCGAGCTCCCTTTTGATCAAAAACAACGATGTGTTGATGATTTAGTTTAGCTTGAAATTTTATTATTATCAAAGAATTATGTGATTAGGTAATAATCGAAATTCTTAAATAAATTATGCTTTTTCATGCATTTTTGAAATTCTCTGAAAAAGGCATCACAGATCCTTTCACAATGAGCTCTGAGACCGACCCTAAAGAGATCGACCAAATATTTTAAGCTGAATGCATCTTTCGGATATCAAACATAGAATTTTTCCTGTAGATTAGTACAAGTTTTTAAAGAGATAAAATATAGCCGGGAATCACCACAACAAAGTGTACTTTGAAAAAGAATTATATATTATATATTATTGGATCAATATGCCGCCCGTGTTTGCCTTCTTTCGAATATAATAGTTCTAGATTAAACTAATTGAAGTATTATGCGAATGAGTTCGAGAACCACAGAGGAAGATGCTAGCGTGTTAGCATTTTTGATGGGCTCAGCTAATTGCTCGGTTGAAGCTGGAGTATAAGTCATTACTTACTCGAAAAAATGGTGGTTACAGAAACATAAAACTTAGCTGTTATTGTTGTTGAAGTTATTGCCTTTCAAAATTAAACTAAATGGCTATACTGACTAAATTTTGACAGTAATAATTCGATTCAACCAAGTGAGAATTTTATTAATATTTTTTTGTTTTGAAACTCAGATATATATTGTTTTGAGAACAATTGAAAGCGTATTTCCATCACTTAGGCATTCTAAATATATGGCCATCAAGAGCAAAATTTAAGTTTATTTAATTTTTAACACTTTTAATTTTATTACTTGTGAAACATATTTAGTTTTACAAGTTTCATAATTCTAGTAACAGAAGGCTGTTAAGCGCTTAATTAACACTGTAATAAATGGCAACCTGCGTAGGTCAGCAAAAGAGTGTGCAGCGAAGCAAAAAGCATACATTCATTTATAATTATATATATGAATAAATTATTAAAATATGCACTTATGTAAGCCATATATTAATTTATAATTTTATGATTTTTTATGGGGCAATAAATATTAATTAATATTTCTGAAACTAATTGAAGGCAATTCTACAATCAATTAGCACGATTGTCAAATGACAACTAAAAAAAAGTGAGAGAAAACATTGAACAGAGCATAAAATAAGGTGAGCTAGTTTTCAGAATATTGGGAATATCTATTATATATCTACATTGTGGTCTTTATGATACGCTTATACTTTTTAAGTGACTTGATTTCATTATCTTCTGCTTTTGAAGGTGTTCACACAGCCCATTCCATTAAATTGACATTTCCCGCATTACGGCGGAAATTATATATGTTTACTTATGCATTTCTTTGTTGTTTACAGATAATTTCAAAATCATTTAATTTATTGACGAGTCGGCGTTTACTATTTACCAGCTAATTGCTGGGTAAATGTTGGCTGTTAATTACATAATTCACTGAAGCCAATGACGTGATACGGATATTGTTTGATTTATGCAATGCTAATGAACTTATCGATTTAAGTTAAGGCATTGGTATAATCATATTAATAAAAGGTCAAAATAATTGTTTATAGAAATATTTATACTTCGAGCGCGTGCCTAAAAATATCAAATGCAATTTTCTTAAAAAGAAAATAGGTCAATATTTTGAGTTCGAATTAACATCACAAAAAATTGTTCAGAGGCTAATAAGTTTGTTTGTTTGATTTCTAATGCCTCGCAATGTTACGATCGACCACAACACGTACGGGCTGGGATAGATACCGAGAGTTGAAGGGGGAAGCGAGACGCATTTGCAGACAGAAAAAGAAAGAGGCCGAAATGCGTGAGTACAAAGAGCTTTATAAGCTGGACAACAGGGGTAATTTCAAGACTTGTAGAACCACCAAAGGTAATCTAGTCGTCGATGCCCAGAGCATACTTAAATTATGGAGGGAACACTTCTCCAGCCTACTGAATGGCAGTGAACGCAGAACGCCAGGAGAATTCGAACCCGATTCCCCAATCGACGACGATGGAGCAGACGATCCATTGCCCGACCAGGAAGAAGTTCGAATAGCAATTACCCGCCTGAATAACAACAAAGCGGCGGGGGCCGATGGATTGCCGGCCGAGCTATTCAAACACGGCGGCGAAGAACTGATAAGGAGCATGCATCAGCTTCCTTGTAAAATATRTTCGGACGAAAGCACGCCCAATGATTGAAATTTAAGTGTGCTATACCCAATCCACAAAAAAGGAGACTCCACAATCTGCGGCAACTACCGTGGGATAAGCCTCCTCAACATTGCATATGAGGTTCTATCGAGCGTATTGTGTGAAAGATTAAAGCCCACCGTCAAAAAACTGATTGGACCTTATCAGTGTGGCTTCAGACCTGGAAAATCAACTACCGACCTGATATTCACCATGCGTCAAATCTTGGAAAAGACCCGGGAAAGGAGAATCGACTCTTCGTCGATTTTAAAGCTGCTTTCGACAACACGAAAAGGAGCTGCCTTTATGCCGCGATGTGTGAATTTGGTATCCCTGCAAAACTTATACGGCTGTGTAAGCTGACGTTGARCARCACCAAAAGCTCCGTCAGAATCGGGAAGGACCTCTCCGAGCCTATCGATACCAAACGAGGTTTCAGACAAGGCGATTCCTTATCGTGCGACTTTTTCAACCTGCTTCTGGAGAAAATATTTCGAGCCGCAGAACTAAATAGAGAAGGTACCATCTTCTATAAGAGTGTACAGCTGCTGGCGTATGCCGATGATATTGATATCATTGGCCTCAACACCCGCGCCGTTAGTTCTGCTTTCTCCAGACTGGACAAGGAAGCAACACAAATGGGTCTGACAGTGAACGAGGGCAAGACGAAATATCTCCTGTCATCAAACAAACAGTTGTCGAACTCGCGACTTAGCTCCCACGTCACTGTTGACAGTCATAGCTTTGAAGTTGTAGATAATTTCGTCTATCTTGGAACCAGCGTAAACACCACCAACAATGTCAGCCTAGAAATCCAACGCAGGATAACTCTTGCCAACAGGTGCTACTTCGGACTGAGTAGGCAATTGAGAAGCAAAGTCCTCTCTCGACAAACAAAAACCAAACTCTATAAGTCAGTCATAATTCCCGTCCTGCTAAAAACGGATGAGTCGACGTTGCGAGTTTGCGCGTTGGCCACGGCGAATATCGCATTCGATGGAACGATGAGCTGTACGAGATATACGACGACATTGACATAGTTCAGCGAATTAAAAGACAGCGGCTACGCTGGCTAGGTCATGTTGTCCGGATGGACGAAAACAAATGCTCAAACCATTTTGAAGAGAGTGTCACCCTCTCTAGAATTGGTCATGAAAAATGTGGCTGATGGCTTTAAGGAGTAGATCATTGAATCTCTGCATTACTGATTCGAGTTCAGACGAGTTGAATGAGGAGTTCTGAGGCACGGACTTTTCACATACCTAAAATCCTTGAATAGTCGAATGATAATTAAGACATTATTACGAAAGGGCATAAGTTAGTTAGAGAATGCTTGACCTTACCTATGTCGCATAGGTTGGTGAACTGTCAGTACTAGACTATATTTTCTAGGAGTATTTTTTAGTTGTTACCATTTTATGTTATATTATATGTGTTATTTTTCTTCAGATAAGCAATTGTTATTACAAAAAAAAATATATGTAAGATTGCGAGAGCGCTCTAAGCAAAGATATATAGAGAGCTTAATTCGAATAACTGCCGAAGCTTTTAAGCATATTATTTAATTAATTTTTTTTGAAAGGCTATCATTAGTCCTCCAATAATTTTCTCTTAAACTCTCGCTTGCACTCTTATTGTGAAATTGAATACTTTTAAACCATGTTCTCAACAAAAATTTTAAGTGATTAGATTTCATTTAATCTCTTTACTAATCTAACCGTTCTTACTGCCGTTGGACAGATGATAAAACAGATGTTTTTGCCATTCAAGAATTCACATCGCTTAATATTTATTAAAATAAAACATTGTTATATAGTATTTTGTTATAAAAGCCGTCTTCTTTTAAATATTTTCCCTATGATGGAAATAATGGACGCATTTTTTTATTTGGGAAATCGATTTTCATTCATTTCGTTTAATTCAATTGTTTCTTTACAATTTGTCTCTTTGTAGTGTTTAAATCAGCTGTAATAATGTAATATATTTCCAATGCTGACAAGTAGATGGCGCAAAATCAGAGTCGCGCCGAGAGATTTAGAGTGGATCAGTTTCAAATCACTTCGATGAAGTGGTTTTGAAGTGTCATTTTTGTATGGCGAAATCTTAATAAATTTATAAGATGACTGGGATAAAGTACTCAACAGCTGAAATTGTGTGAAAAAGTGTCGGTCTGAACATGGTATTACTATATATGTACATATATTATAAATATGCATATGTGGATGTTTATATAAGTTGTTGCTATATGAATAAAAATTACGATTTCACCGCTGACACATCATCGATTTGGTTGTGGCACCCATGCTCCCATATTACTTGCCGTGTAGATAGCCTGAACGCTGTCTCCGAGTTTAAATAGTGGAGCTTACGTGACGCGGGACACATGTGCAGCAAGCACGGCTGACGATTTACAAACACAAACATACATACATATATGTATGTAGAAAAATACGTCGTCTTCGCGCCTTTGTGTTGCTGTTCTCGTCTACTATTTTGTCTACAAGTAATGTGCGTACTTTACATTTGCTCACGCGCTCTTTCACGAATCAGAACAAGCAGTCTGGCCGAATCTATGTTGACCCTAATTTGAATCGTGTTTTGTTTCTGTAGTTTCCGAAGTGAGCGCGTGCGTTACTTTTTTGTTTACAAAATATTTTAATTTTTCAATTTAATTTATGGTGCTAAAAAGTCTCTGTGTTTGTGTGTGCCCTCGTATAAGGAAACAATGTATTCTGTAAATGGAATTGACCTTTGGAGAGGCGTACACAAACGCATACAAATCACCGTTAATTTATGGAAAATAATTTTTTTAGGTATGTACCTAAGTACGGTGCGGCTACTTAAGCCGGTAGGTGAGCCGCGCTTTTTCGTCAACAGTAAGCAAAGAAAGGAAATGCCGCTTTTGTGTGCTTTTCATCATCTTTTGATAGTTATTGTAATTTGTTGTTGTTCTATTACACATTACCGGTCTTTGTTAGGGCAACTTGTACAGGGTCACCAAAGTTTGTACACAAATTCATAGTTTTTTCCACAACTACAGTTGCAGAGGTTTCCGTGGCTGGCTAAATGCTAATGCTAATTAAGTTGTTTTGACAGTCTAAATTGAGCTCAAAATATTATATAAGAGTATTCAAAAAGCCATAGCTTTAGTGAGTAAGCAACAAATGCATTTAGGGTTTTCACAAGTCTCATAAAGTTATAAGTTATAACGATTCGAAAACAAAGCATTGAGAGTTGTAAATGTGTAAACTCATTTTTGTATAATATCCAACAACAATTTCTTTAAACGAGTTTATTATAATAATTTTACGATTTTACGATGCTTTACGACGGGTTGTGAGTACCCCAATAATAAACAGGACAAATTTAGTTGATTCAAACAATTTCTGTCAACTCTATTTTGTAAAATAATATAAAGATTAGGAAAAAATTAAAAATTTTATTCGAAACTATAATTTTTTTCATTTCATCTAACTAATCACAAATCTTATAGACACTCAAAGTAAAAAATTAAATAATTTGCTACACTTTTTTAAAATTTTTGAAGGAAAATTGTATGTTGTATTCTGTTTAGAGGTCAAGAGAACAATAAGAGAATCCTGAATACATAGAAATTATTTTAAAAAATCCCTTCAATCATTAATTGTTATACATGTGTATGTATGCCATACAGATCTTAGAGTTAGAAACAATTTTGGGTTGCTCGTTGTTCGAAAATTAGGAAAAATTTTCAGAGGAACTACTCAGGTAGTTAAAAATGTCTACGCCGTTAATGCAGGTGGACCAAAACAAGTTTCAATAATTACTGATAAAGACCACCATCAATTTTATTTTGTTCTAAATTCTAACTTTTGTTGTTATTCTAGCTCAGTTTTGATGATGTCAGTTGTTTGTTTGATTCGCCATACTTGAAAGCTTAACTAATTAAAGTCAGCTAATGCCAACGCACTACACCACTGTTATACAATATGTTTCTCCATTCAGTATGGTTTCTCTTTATATTAGCTAAATTTATTCTTAAACTTAGCGTGGTGTTTTGGTTACTAGAAATTTACTCTCTCAGACGTGTCAAAATTCTGTTAAAAGATGCCAAATGTGTCTAAATAAGGAACAATAAAATATATATGTAGATATAATGTAAGCCGAAGTCAGCACAAAGAAGATTACATTTCCTAATCAAAAAGTTTGTTTTCATTCACTTAATCATAGTTTTCTATGTCAAAGACCGTTTTTGTGCTAATTTAACCAGTCACGTTAGGAATCTAGAGTTTTATAAATCATCTCTAAAAGCCTAAAAGCTTTTTATGACAAGCTGAAAATTTCTTCTCATATTTGTATGCTATTTTGAGAGACTTTTAATACAAAAGCCCTTAATTTGCATGGATTTTAGAAATATCTCTTAGTTTGATAAACTCGCCCATTTTAACATACCGTGAGTGAACCTTTTCAAAACTTTCAGTAATTTAATTTTTTTGTTAGAATTTAGTTTGAAAAATATCGGGAAACTCGAGCTAGATGAACTAACAACATCTGACTGAACTTCTTCTTACAGAGGCTTTACTGTTACTTTTTTTAAAGGAGCCAAACAAACAACATTTGGACATTTGTGGATTTAAGATCTCAGGTTATTTTCTATAAGAGTTTTTATTCTATGATTGTGATATACATATATTGTTTTCTTTATAGATCTTGTAAAATACTTTGATTGAGCATTGCGGAGGGATCACTTAGATCTTAGACTGTTATGTACAGTGCTTTGTGATGCCATACGAAAAACTCCTGCAGTTGGATATTAGACATCGGCAAATGCCTTGAACCTCTCACAAATCAGCTTAGATATTTTATTTTCACAAGAAGCTCTCCAGTTTCCTTCAATACCGCTGTAGCCGGACACCCAAACCAATCTAATCAAAATAACTTAATGCTACATCTTATACATACTTCGATTTTACAGAGATTTCAAAAGTCGGAAATATTGTGCAAGAGCTGTTTGGAGTAAATGAGTTTACTTTGCATAAAAAAAATATTTTCCTATAACATTTTGAATTTGGAAAACATTATAAAACAGATCTACCAGAATGTTCCCAGAAAGAAATGTCGGAAGCCCTATAAACTACATAAACAAATGATCAGTGCATTGAGCTGATTCGATTTAGCCATGCTCATCCTGTTCCCACCTAGAAGCTGCTCATTTGTCGGAATAACGGACCAATATGTGATATAGCTGTAATACACGCAGATCGGTCAAAATCACGATACAAACCTTTTTATACCCTTTTTGAATATAGAAATGCACATGTGGGCAATCGAAATGAACATTTTTTCTTGTTTTTTTCAAGTTTTTATATATTATAGTTTTTATTTTAATAACCCCCATAAAAGCTCTTTTTTATTAAGCTATAATCCAATAATTTAATGCTTACCAGTAAGATTGCGTTGCCGTCAGAAAATGCTGCATTGTTTGTTGTTGCAGCATATATACAATTTGTATTTGTTGTACTATTTATAGAAATTCAATAAATATTTTGAATAAATTCGACTGCAATTATTGTTGGCACTTAGCTTTTACATATTAATTTTCACTTTCCTTTGTTTTTGCTGCAAGCAAATAAATCAGCCACAAAAGTACGAAACCAAAAGCAAAACAATTGATAAGTCAATAAACAAACAAAGAAATAATTAATTAAGCCAAAACGTTTAATGCCGAAGACAAAGCTGCTCTCACTTTCACTGTGTAAACAATTCAATCATTTCAGTTTTATTAGAACGCGGCGATCCGTCTTGCGACAACTGTCACATGCGCCCCCTGAATGCATGGCTCTCTTTGTCGGGCTGACAGGTGCTCATAAGCGAATGCGATAAATGAGAATTTGCGTCGCAAGCGAAATAAACCGCGTATTGTCAAATATTATGTTTTTTCGGTTTCTTCGGTGCAAACACGGGACTTGGGTTATCATTTAAGTTCCTTAATTTTGTTATGGTGGCATTGACACGGAAAAAGAGCAAATGACAAAGTGCAATAATGTCAAATGCTGGATCTATCAGCTGTTTAACAATTTTTATAGCAAAAAGAAGAAAATGCTATTAAATATGGCTCTAATTTGGTTGCTGCAAATATTTCAAATTACGTTCAATATTTATCAAATAATTCTTCACCGCAATATTCCTGATTAGAAAATGTGTTTCGGCTAAATCCGTTCGATTAAGTCACCTTTAGTCATATCAATAAAAGTAGTTTCAATTACAATCGCAAATTGCAAAAATTTCGAAATTGCTTGCAGGAAAAGTAATTTTGAAAGTACATTTAACTTGTCATTCAAGAAATTTTTTATTTGCTTTTTTCTTATCATTTGCAACAATAAAATGAGCGTGAATTTGTAAAAATTAGGAATAATTCAAAAGCAAGATTTCATAAAATTGAAATCGAAGAAAACGCTTGTAGATTTTTAACACATTTATTTCGAACACTTCGATGAACATCCTTTTATGGCTTCTTTAATGAAGAATTGTCTAAAATAAGCACATTTTCTCTCAACCAAACTCTGATAGTCTCTTGAAAGAATAAGTTACAAATACAGACTAGAAGTCATTTTATAAAATTATAACCGGAAAATGTAATAATATGAGACTTTTCTGTTAGATCACACACTAACTGACTACTTTTGAAAGAATAACTTTCAGATTCATGTTCATCGCTGCCAAGTCTTGTCTTTTAATTATGCACGTGACTATTTCTGCTAAGCTTATTTTGAGTTGTGTAGATAGTTTTAGGTCTTTAGAAATTTTAAATCCATGAAACTTCAAGTTAAATAGTCTCTTTCTCTTTAACCAAATAAATTCTTTTTGTAATGAAGACCACTCCTATTTTCTAAAATGAATAAAATTTCAAAATATGTACATACATACATATGTATGTATATTCTGAAAGTAGCATAGAATGCTACTGTGAGTTTTTCTGTATACTTTTTTGAAATAAAAAAAGGTATTTGCTGTAAAAAATCATTTAAGGGTCAATTTGCTTTTCGAGGTACTCAGAAAATGAAAGCACCTTGCTAAAACTATCAACATTTTACAGAAATTTCAAAATTAGTTTTAAGTAAAAAATTCTTTCAGTCTCATATAGACTTGAAAGTGCAAAGTATGTATCGTAAAGTTGCGGTTGAATAATGCAGAATAAAAATACTTTTCGAAAAGTTACAAGCATTTTGAATAATAAAAGTTTTTGAAAGCGTTTAAATGAAAGTTGTTACCAAAATTACGTGTCTAATGGTGAATTGTTAACGCAATGACTTGCGTGAGTTCAGTCTGACGGCACCTTAACTACTTTCGCGTGTATGTTTGTTTACAAATGTGTGACTGCTGACACCAGCACGAGCATAAAGAACATAAAACCCAACTTTGCTGACGTCACCTACGCCGATCATGTGCCAAGTACCGCTGGGAAGCTGCAGTACTTGTACACAGTGTTGTTTTAGGCATCTTGTCAGCGATAACGGCATACGGTGGCTGTGTTATCAGTAGCCTTGAGCGCTACAGCACCAATTCTTGAGATAACTTTTGCCGAAAGCACTTTTATAAACAGAAAAGTATTTTAATGAAATTCTAGAAGTCAACAGATTTGAATGGATGGATTGTTAAATAAACAGTTTAGGAAATTTTGATAATGTGAATATGTATGTTTGTACATATGTTTAGTATACTCTGGCTGACAATCTCAGACCAAGCGAAATATATTTTTATTTCAAAATTGTAATTTAAAAAAGAACAAAAATTCAGAAAAAAAAAAAATATTAATAAATTTTAGCGGATGTGAATATTGCGTTKTCAAATGAAAGTTGTGCCTTTCGAAAATTATTGTGACAGCTGTGAGCTTCAAATCAAAAACTTAAATATTTATAGAGAGCATTAACAAGATAATGTCTTCATTCACCGCTAGAGGCACGTACTCAACTCAACGTAAATAACACAGATTTACATAGACTTCGCACTTATTTGAGGAACAATGCACCGCACTTTATTGTTTGAATAATTGCAGGGCAACAGCAATCGCATGACAAGCTGCAAGATCACTTAATTTAGCTGTGAAATGCCCCGAGTTTTTCCGTTCATTATTTATCATTGTTTACTCAAGCCATTATTGATGCTGGTCACCCGGTACTCGTGTTTGTTGTAAATTAAGTGGTCAACGCTAATTTTTTAAATAAATAAATAAAGCTACGCTTTGTGGTAGTTAAAATTTCACATGATGCTTTCGAAATGATGTGGTGGCGTTGCCTCTATTGAGTCAATCGCGGTTTATTAAAAAAATATGCTCCTAATAAATTTCTGAATAATAAATTCAAGTAATAAATCAATTAATTTATGTGTTGTTCTTAAAAATTTGGTTGTTCGGAAATTGCGTAATAAATAGTTTGGCTATTGAACTTGTGGAACACAGCTTTACTTACTAAATTTCAACTTAAGAAACGCCCTTTTAACATTTTTTTGAAATAATAATTGAATTGCGAACAAATTTCTCGCAAAATTAGTAATACGAGTCCCACGAATATTGTCGACTTCGGATCTTTCGTGGCTGGACCTAAAAAACGTATGCTAAAATTCTCACACCAAGTAATATTATATTTACAAACATTTGTGTGGCCTTCAATGCGCATTTTAGAGATGTTTTCTAATTTCTATTTTCAAAAGCGCCTCATCTCGAAAAGCTCGTGAAAGTTTAAAGCTTGTGAAATTCAATATTTTCAGCATTCTTTGCTAAAAAGTAAACTGATATAGAGTATTTTGAGGTACATAATTCATGTGTATAAAAATATACTTCTCAAAAATGTTCACCAGTTATACTTATTTTGCTAGCAAAGTTCTTTGTAATGATTACTAGGTGTTCACACTATGTATTGTGTTCGCTTTTGCTCCAGGTTGTGTTGTAACAATAAACTCAGTCTGCTGACATTGATGCAATTTTTGACCGCTTGAAACGATTTAAGAATATAAATTCTCTTAATCACAAGTTCCCGAACTTGAAAATTGTACTGTGTTGACAGTTAGAGTTTTAAAATTTATGAACACTCAAGAATATCCGACATACACTCAATCTTATAAGCAAAACAATCGATTATAATCCGCGATTATCTCAATGGGTGATTGCGATTAGATTGTGGGATTAACCAAGTTGGTGGAATGCGAGGCTTTGAAAAGAAGAATATATTTTATATATATATGCATATGAGTATGCACAATTAGAGTTATTCACACTTTGTGAAATCAAGAAACATACTCAGCCATTGTTTATAATAGAATTCGGGAAAAATAACCAGAAACAGAATCATAACGAAATAAAGTGACTAAAAAAGGCGATAAAAATTTAAAAGAAACACTAACTGAATATACATACATATGTATAACTACTTATGCATGTCTGTATGCACATAGGAACACCAATGCCTCTCCTATAGCAATAAAAACACTGCATTAAGAAAAACAAAGTCTCGTCATCGGAGCATCACCAATCATAAATTAATTTTCATTGCGACAAGCTTTATGACGCCAAGAGCGCTTGAATCGCGAGCATTGTCTATTGCACTGAGCGCGCTGGAGCAAACATGAACTAATAACATCCCGAACGGGTGATTGACGGGCGCGCGCAGCGTAATCAAATAATGCTATAAAGAAATCTATGTAATACAGCTCATAATTCGCAAGCGCTTGGCACTACGTGCGCGACCACGCATCGCGAAATCAATCAACGCTGCGCGTCGGCTACAACTTCAGCAGGTGCGCCATCAGCGAAGCTGCAAGCGTTAATAATAGCGCCACCACATTTTGCTTTCTACTTCGCTTAGCGCGTCTATTAACGCCCAGCGAACGCTCGTCGCCGCCTACTTCGCCTGCGCGCACAGTCAACTCGAGTCACCCATGCGCGCTAAATGTTTGCACAAATTGACGACAGTAAGTGATGATATGATGGCACATCTGCGCAATGCCCCAATCAGTAGCACATCTAAAAATATACACATGCACTTAATTCAATCAATTGACGCGTGGTCACCCAATGTTGTGTTCGCGCGTAGCTGGTCTTTTTGCACAGTAGCGGCGCGGCGCCTGAGTGAAGCGGCTTGCGCTGTCAGTTTGGGTTGCACGTTTCGGCATATACTATGTATGTATGTGTTTAGAGTGCGCTTGTATTATATTGTGCGACTGTGCTTTTAACAGCAATTTGTGCAACTGTTCGTTGCTTTTGCAGGTGTTATTGCTCATCTGTCTGTTTGTTAACATCCGCTGGATGTGCTTTTAGTGGTGAGCGCGGTTAGTTCATATTTGCATTATTTATTAAGTTTCGTTGCTATTGATTCATTCACTTATTCAGTCAATCTGTCTTTTGAATTAATTAAAACTCTTATTTTTGCTCAATTAGAGGCCTTCTTTTTATACAAAATCTGATTTTCAGACAGATAAAGACAAAATGATCTTCCATAATTGAAAGGACTGACTTGACTTAAGAATAACTACGAACAAGACAGTTGTCCGCAGAGAAGATAATTAAATATTGGGCCCCTACGTAGGTAGAATGAATATCCCTGTAATTAAGTAAGAAGTAAACTAGGTCGCTTAGCAGACGTAATAACACCCTGTTCGCTATATAGATCATTTCAAGATAATAAAGATTTGATGCATTACGAATAATCTGATCCTAACCGCTGTCTAGGATCCAATCTCATCGATAGCTTAATCTTAAAATCAATTTTGAAGGTTCTATGCCAATTCCGCGATTCATTATACGTTCAGAAAGATCTAAAATGGTTGAAATAAGTGCTATTATCTGTTCCTCAACAGAGTCGCTACGAAGCTTCGGGCTGTAGGAGGTGAAGACTCCTAGTCTAAACGACTGTTCTGAGCTCTTTTTTAAACTACACCGATGAGGTTTAAAGTTCCCGACACATTTGCAGAGATACCCTTTCGGTACTCATATCTAAGTGTATATTCTTACATATATCTTTCATCAGGAATCAGCGGTATTATTCAACTTTTGAGTGCTAAAAATTGTATTAAATATCGTTTCGAAAACCCTGATTTAAAATAAGAGGCCATTCCTAGTTCTAAGATCACACACTAGCTACCTAAATTGTCAATGTTCCAAGAGTTCAGTATTACTCTCACTTTCTCTCTCTTTTGACTCGATTGCTTTGGCTTCATAACTATTTTCGTGTATGTATGTATGTATTATTAATTCTCTTAAAATACGAAATACAGCCCAGTAATCTCTCATTCTACCAAAAATCATTCTTCAACTACACTAAATATGGTAAACAAAGAAATTTAGATAAGAGCTAACTGAAGAGTGAACGCATGAACAAACACAAATCAAGGCGTCACTAAAAATGTGTCAAGGCAAAGGTTGTAGAGTTGCAGAGGAAGCGAAGTTCTCAAGCAGGATTGCCATTTTGCCAAAATTTTGTAAAGATAGAAGTGTTTAATTTCGTAATTTCTGACTAATTTTAAATTTTATTTTATCATACTTATATAGCGGTTATCGTTATATAGAGGTATCTGATATCTACTACAATTTATATTCTGGGTTATTGGACTTTCCAGCAGCACGGAAATTTAACCCGTTTCTTTTCATTTATAACATTTAATTCTTATTTACTGCAAGTACGTGTTATAGAAATATGATCAAGATGGCCTGGTCAGTTAATAAATAGAATGAGTTCTACAAATCTCATATTGTAAAGAAGCTTCTCCGAACACAATAAACTGCTTAACGCTGAGTAAACGTTTACGTTTTAGAAATTAAAAAAAGTATCGGTTCAAATACAAAAAGTTAAAATATTTTACCGCTTTTCGAAGTTACATACATTTATTATACAGTATGTGGTGTGAGTACAAATAAACTTACGTCACACCTTTCGTAATCCAATATTGACTGGCAGTGGTCGAGACCGAAAGAGAGCGAGAATGCCCACAATGTGCTTACCAAAAACAATAATAAGAAAAATAATTGAAAGTGTAATTTCGTGGAATACATTCCACACGTGGTAAACTGAGCTGGCGATAACCCAATGAACAAAAAGGTTGACGTTTAAATTCTTTCTGAGAATAGAAATAAAATTAAATTTAGATAACGGTCAGTGTTTTATACTATTGTCGGCAAAAAATCGAAAAACTTTTTAATTTAAATTTGGACTTAAGAAATGTGAAAGAACGAATGGTTCCAAAATCACTCAATTTTTTCCGACGACGAGGATGTTATGAAACGTATTATTACTGGCGATGAGTTTTGGATCTATGCGTTCTACCGAAAATAGACGATCAATCGGACTTGAGTTTTTCGCCAAATTTTCACACAATATCGTGCCGCAACCACCGTATTCACCTGATTTAGCTCCGCGTGACTTCTGAAACGCGAAACGCTAAGCGCATGCAAATAGAGCTTAACAACTATTTCGATGATTAAGGATTACTTTGAGGGGGGCGTCACAGATTTTGAAGAATAAATTAAGAATTTTAAAATTATGAACAAAGTCTTACTACTTTTCTCTCTTGGTAGTATGTACAGTATACTTGTATATTCAAATTTACTTTTTATATTTCAACAAATGAAAACAGTCAGCATTATTTGTATTGCTTTCACGCTTGTTTGCGAAAGGTAGTTAAAATGGTTGGCCGAATAGAAATTCTGCACACATTTTGTTTGCACAGCAAGGAGATAAGCGTATGTTTTCACTCTGTTGTTTTATCAGGCTCGGCAAACAAAGGAAGCTGACGGGCGTTGAAAATTATGAAGACAGTTGTTTTTGTTGTCTACTAATTTTCGCTATTTTTAGGCGGAACAAAACCAAATATAACGGTATGATAGCGTATAATGTTGCCCATTTGAAATGCAATTGAGTTTGCTTGTGGTAAGAGTACTAAAAGTTATTAAGGCACGAGGGTAGCACGGAATTTTTTTTAAACATTTTTTAATTTTAACTTCGGTCAACCTCTGTGAAGAGCTGTAGCGCAGAAGAACATAGAAAAACTGTTGGTTCGAACATTTTGAAAATATTAGAGGCTCTCAGTACCTCTTGTGGAACTCGTCTACACATTTTTATAATTAAATATCTGCTTTCTTTAAGAAAACAAACTTGAAGTAGAAGTCGCCAGAGAGTTGCTAGTCAACAAATTGCAGAGAAGAATAATTTCCAAGCCACGTTTTCATAAAATTTTGCTTATATTGAGCTTTTCTTATTGCTGAACCCACAGATTTGTAATGAGTGCTGGAAACTTGAAGTGAATCTGACTTGCTTGTTTTGATAAAAAGTGGCTAATTTGTAGGACATTGTGATGGGCTTGCTAAAAAATATAAATTTGTTTGTTACAATTCCGGTAACTTTTTTCACTTTCCGGGTTTCGCCACTTTTCCTGGCATAACTTTGCCATCTGCCTTCGGCATAGCAATTTATTTTAAATTTCATATTTCTAAAGCATTTCAGTACATTTGCTTATGAACATACAAATTCATGAATGTATGTATGTATCTTATCAATTGGTCCTGTTTGCTTTTGGCCTTCAACACATTCCTTGCACAACTTCACTGCCACACGTTCCGTTAGACGTTGAGACACAGCATCTATTTATTCATTTATTTACTTTTTGTAGCTTGTGCTCAAAGGCAAACACTTTGATAATAGCAAAATATAAATGTGAGATCTTTCGTAAACACTTTTCGTTTTATTATTAAATTTCTTTGCGGCACTTTTTAGCGATTTGACGTTATTTGCAGCACCTTGTATCCGTTTACTTTTCAACTGCGGGACAAACTAAATTACCGCGCTGCTCTTCAAAGCCGTCGAGGAGGCCGCCTGCAAGTACACCACACACACACACATACGCACATGCATGTAAGCATATAGCGTTTGTGGATACTTCAGCTGAGCTCCAGCGCTCAGTGGGTCGACGAGTTCTATCTTTGTTGTAGACAATCGTTGCGGTTCGTGTATTTCTGGTTTGCATGTTTTCCTCATTCAGCTTTATTAATGTCACTTTACTTCTCTGCCTTTACATACCTACATACGCTCATATGCATATGGATATATTTTATATTTATTTGTGGATCGTGTTTCTTTATTTACACAATAATTTTATCACTTGTGTGTAGTCCGTCTACATTTGTGAACATGTCTGCTTGTGTTTTTGTAGATAGTGAGGCAGTCAGCTAATTGTGTTCGTGATTTAAAGTGTTGCATGAGAACGCAAAGCGGAGCACTAATTTCCCTGCAGCGATCCATTTAACCGGCATATTTTCGTTCCTTCAGTGAGAAGAAAGCATACATATAAATGTATATACATATGCGTACGAGATACATACATATATATATCTAAAGCATGTGTAAGTATTTATTTATACTATTTTGTCCGCTGGGCAAATGGGTAGAAAATGTTTTGTGCCGGTATGGTCACACTGGTCGTGCAGTCAGCAGAATTAAATACATGCAATGGAATAATGTGAATACATATGTACGTATACAAATAAAAAATATGATTTGTATCGTAAGTAGTACTGGCCTGAGGCAGATATCCTGTTGAGATTTATTAGAATTATTTATAAAAAATTTAATTCCATCCACTGTGGCAACCAAATTTGGATTAAACGGCTCATAGTTTGTTAACTGGTTAGAACGCAATGGCTCTAGAACTGAAAATTTGGCAAGTGAGTACACTAAAAGAGTCCTGAGAAATAAATTATATCACCAGCCACTATTTATACCCTGAACTGGGTTATTAAACTTGCCGCGTAAATCTTTGTGACGAATTCGGTCGATTTAGCTATGTCAGTCCATATAAGCAAGTTAGTGTCTCAGATTTTGAGATATCGATCAGAAATTATATACATTTTCTCACCAAGATGCTGGAAATTTATCGGAAACACGGATATCAGTGGACCACGTCCAGCACGCAGTGAAGAAAATATAGCAGGCGTAGCTGAGAGTGTACAAGGAGAGTGTACAAGGAGTGTAGAGTATATTCGACGCAGTTCGCAGCAATTGGGACTGACGTATCTAACGGATATGGAGCATTTTGCGTCGAGATCTTAAATGGAAAGCCTAAAAAATAGAGATTGTACAAGGAGTGAAGCCATTCGACCTCCCCAAGCGACATCACTTTGCTCTATGGGTTGTTGAAAAATTACAGGAATATCCGACGTTTTCAAGCCAAAGTTTTTTCCGGCTCAATGAGTATGTAAGCAAGCAAAATTGCTGTCTTTAGGCCAAAGAACAACTTGAAGAGATTCAAGAGCTGCCATTTCATCCAGAAAGAACAGGGGTATGGTGTGGTTTGTGGGCCAGTAGAATCATCGGTCCATATTTCTTCAAAATGTGATGCCGGTGAGAACGTAACCGTCAATGGCGATCGTTATCGTGATCGCCATGCTGACCGACTATTTGCCTGAGAATGAAACTCGCAAAGATTTATTGAGAGAAACCCTCGGAGAGCAAATAATTTCACGTTTGGGCCACCAAAATCGTCTAATATCATACCGTTAGACTTTTCCTGTTTGGATATGTAAAGTCTAAAGTCAATGTGGCCAATTTCGATTCAGGCCTTGGAGCAAGACATCATGCGTGTTACTCGCCAGTTACCTGTCGAAATGCTCGAACGAGTAATAAAAAATTGGATCATCTGAGATGTAGCCGCGACCAAGATAGAGATAATCTTCCAAGAATGTTCTTTCGAGTGATAATAAATAAATTTGAAGTGTCTGTGATATTTCTTTAAAAAATATGGAACCTCTGCAGCACATGTGCTGGAAACTCACGCTTTATATCAAGTATACGTTTTTTTTCATTTAATCAAACAGAATGTCGTTTCTATTTCGAATCCAACGTAAATGGAAATTGAGAGGACTCCTCATTTCGAAAGGTCAATATGATAAAGTGATTACAATGTGAGGACTCGGTATGTCTTCACTTTTGAATTTTTGTAGTTTTCTTTAAAAAATGTTTTGTTAGCTTATTATTTTTCATTTCCTTCACTTTTCTCTTTTCATTCTCACCACCTGCGACGAGTTCTGGAAAATTTCCATCCACACGACGTCGTTGATAGTCAAAAGTACATAACCACGGACATCAAAGCGCACTTCCGGCCTCTAGGGGATGTTAAATCAAAATATACATGAAGCAAAAATCGGTTTGTATATATATTTTGTATACACGCGTTCACATACATACAAACACTTCAATTCCATCATTGCGAAAGCGCAACGCGCAAAATAAACAGAAAAAATGCAGAAAATATAATTTATACTTCATACGGACGACACTCAGGACGCCAATAAAAACGCGATTGCAAACAAAAAAGGAAGATTACATTTTTTATATAATAAATATTATTTAATTTAAATCTTTTTTCGCTGCACTCAAGGGGAAAATGCATTTATCGCAAGCCTCGCTTGTCCACTTCGTTTTTTGCTGAGAGCGAAGTGATAAAACTGTTTTGAATTTGAAGTGTGAGTGTATATGTGAATGTGTGAATATAATATATAGATATGTATGTATGTGTGTATGTACTTAGTTTCGCGCCGCGTGGCAATATTTGCATAAGAAATGCAATCAACTGTGTGCAGCTGCGTAGCGCCACAGAATCTCAGCTGGCAAAAAGTTTGCTACAATATGCACACATGCACATACATATGTATACAATATGGCGTACGTGTTGCCTTCAAGTCAATGCGATAATTGTATGCAAATAGTTTGTGTTAAATATAATGATAGTTCAATGTTGAAATGATTAAACGAAAACACCCAAAACAATATACATATATGTCGGATAAATATGAACATGTGTATTGATGTGTGTTTGCATGCGTGTGCTCATTATTGTCGAGTGATTTATGACCATTGACAAGGGGAAAAGTAAAAATTTAATACTTTTATTGGCAGGCCTTTAATGAAGCCATTAAAACTGTGACACATTAGCGCTTCAATTAAATGCTAAAGCGTATTAAGCAAACACTTTAGTTAAACGGCATAAATTATTATTGCCGCAAGTGTTTAATAAAAAGTGTCTGTCATCGAATAGCTGGAATTATAGGTACTTGAAGAAAGTTAAAGAATACACCTAATCGCGAATAATGTTTTTAAACAGGCCAAAGTGAACAGTTTGAGAGAGAAAGAGTGAGTTCGATAAAAATGTGCAACGTCAGCTTTGAAAATATTCCCACTGTCCCACTGTATCGATCTTTCCAACGAATAAAAACGAGGAGTATTAGAGTTAGAGTAGATTAGGATTCTTGATCGCCGATATTGTGGATTCATCTTTACCCAGCTCAACCAAAGTCACGGTATAGGTATGACTGTGCTGTAGTTGAAATGTTGTTGCGGTTTAATTGATTTGCTGATGGCGAAAAGACACTTCGTATGTTAAGGTCGAAAGTAGTGGAGTGCTTTTCCTTTGTATGACGACTTTATTTATAAAAGCGAACATTGGAGCCTGGAGAAATCTGATCAAATACAAAGAAGACTATGAAGAGTTCTCATGATATTATTATCCCCAGGGCAAGAGAACTAATCTGAAATCCAACAATAAACATAAAGGAAAGTCGTACAAATGAAATCAATCCACAGAAAATAGATCTGGACTTCAAGTTGATGAATTCTCTGTATGAGATTAAGCTTACACATTAGCTGATAACAAGTCGGTTAAATATTTTATATATTTTTTTGTACAAAGACGTTTATTGTTATTAAAAATTTACCGTTATGTTGATAAAGATCCCCACTACATATGAAATCACAGGGGAAGAAGTTAGACCCTGAAAATGTAGTATTTATTTGAAGTTTTTAAACCTCTAAGGGATTTAGTGTTATAAAATAGTGGAAGCCAACCGATTAATATTTGTTTATTATGACTGTTCACTAATTTTTGGAAAAGCTTTAAAGATTTCTGATCCCCCCTAGAGGACGCATTTGGTCACAATGTGAATAATATATTTAGTTTCTGCAAAAAAAAAAAAAAACAACAAAAAAAATATCTCTGTGAGCCTGTTGTCAAAAAGAACTGGTATTAACTGACCACTCAGATTTCCAGATTTCACTACCGTTATTCTGTTTGTGACCACTGTTCATTGATGAGCGCACACACAGTAAATAGTCATGTCGGATTCAGCCTGAAATAGTAATGTTGTATTTAGCCAAAAAAGAGTTAATTTTATATGACTAACGAAACATGTTACCTGAGTAAAGTTCATTCAAAGATTAGTCCAAATAAGTTATAATTTAACAAAATATGACTCAAATATAAAAGCATGTCTTTTAACATATTTAGTTTCCCCATACTGACATAAACGACGGCACACGGTAGATCTGTATATATGTATGTATTCTCATCTTTATAACACCACAAACAGGATTTAAAATTGTACATTTATTGCAATAAATCGTTAGAATTAGCTAATTTTGTAAGTGTCCAAACAAGAGCTCTGCTATAACCTAGAAATGATTGATGGTTTGGAAATGAAAATTATTGAAAGTTTTAAGCTCACAGCTGCAAAAAATCGAAAACCACATCATCCGAGTTAATAATTATGTAGCTATCACTATTAATAGGCACATATGTATTTACAGAAATACATTAGAGTGGGTTGGTTTTTTTTCTACATATAAAATCGTGTATGCGGGGAATGTTCGACGGATCATTCTGAACAACTTTCTAAGGAGACTATGGATAAAAGACCGGTTTCAAGCAAGCGATACAAATTTCATTAACCGGTTGTATAGGAGATATGTTATATAGTTGTATGATCAGACCGATTCCGACTTATTAAACTTCATGAGGATAGCTCAATTACTGACAAAAATGTTTTTTAATCCTTAAAAAACCTCGCTGTTAAAACCGCTGGCGCGAAACCGCTTTTAAATCCTTAGTCCCTTAGGCAAAGCTATTGCGAATGGTCCGTAGAACTGCAAATCGACCCGCTCTAATGTACATGCTACTGTATACATACATATGTACTTTTATGTACGTAAATAAGCGTTCGCCAAAGCTAATTTTAGCTTATGCCACAAACTATTATTTGCTCGCTGTTAATTTTATAAAATGATGCTAATTTTTGCGCCATTCTTTAAGCCATTAATTTTCCTCAGCTATTATTATTCGTAACTTTTACTTTGCCAAAATTTGTTGGCCTTTTTTTGAGATTGAGAATTGAAAGAGCGGAAGATAAGGCATTGTAAAAGGTGAGACTATATATAGCCTTAACATCTAGACACATGAATATATAGTACACGTGTCCATAACTACATACAATAACCTCCACTAATTTTAGAGCAAATAATATGAAAGCTAAAAAGCTGCTGTATGCCGTAGTCATTAATATCTATTCGTGTTTTTATATAATATACATGGACATAAGGGTGTAAATATGTATGTATGCATGGACATTCTGTATGATACCGTTTTGGGTGCCACATCGCTGACATACATAATAATGAAAACAATGTCATCTATATCACAGAGGCCAAAAAATGAGTTATGGCTCACTTCAGTTGTATGGGAATAACGGTAATAAAACGTCGAAATGTTTGATCGCAAGTAAATAAATAGTATATGGAATGGCTGATTGGCTTGCTGTAGGAGTATTTAGGGTGGAGATAAGCCGTCTGTTACATATAATAAAATTTATTGCGCTGAAAAAAAAAAAATATTGAAAAAACCTTTTTTTGTGAAGAAATATCCGGGCGACTTAATTGGTAGCATTTATGAAGAGAGCGTTTATAGTTCGGAAAAGTAGTTACCAAATTTTTTACTTTTTATATGTTTTGCTTTCAGCTTATAGTACAAATATTTTAATGTGTTTAACAAAAAAAAAAAAAATTAATCAATTCTTCCTTTCGATTGTTTAATCCGCTTGACTAGTTCGAACAAAAACAATTAAGCCCTCTTTTTTGAAAGTATTTTGCGTATTATTCATTAAATTTGAAATTTCTTAAACCTCTAAACAGTTTAGTTTCACTACTGGGTAACATTGCAGAGAAAATTATTAATCTATGAATCGATTTAGTGTTATTTTTTAAAGATTATCATTTACATAAAATTTGTGCATGATAATTTTCCAAAATACTTTAAGCTTACGTCAACATATTGAAAGAAAATTAAATTTTTTGAGCTGATCTTTAAACTTCTTGAACTTTAATGCTGTCAGGTGAAGTTCGGTCGCTAAGATTTGTACTCCTAAGCAGAATATTAATGCCATCTTCCAGTGAAAAGAAAGTGTTTAATATTGGCTTGAAGAAGCTCGATTAAATTAAGATAATTCTTATCAGCTGACACCAACAATATATGTACATATGTATGCATTAGATCATCAAAATATTTGACATCATAAAACAAGTAGGAAAGCCAAACAGCAAGAATTACTATGTTGGCAACAACAACAAGAGCAGCAATTTGAAATTCAGTAGAAATTGTTCAGGGTCTCTTTGTATGTTACTTGTAATAGAAATGTCGAAAATTTGAAGTTTAAAAATTGATTCATTCGATTTAATTTCGATAAATATCAATAAAAGTAATCGAAATCGGTTTTAAATTATTTGTTTTTTATTAGTTACTATTCTTGAAATTTAAAATCTAATAAAAAGTGTTGAGGATTTTTTTAAACTCATTCGAATTTCAATTATCGATATTTCAAAATCGATAACTCCAATTGAAGTTAGATAATTTTCGATAAATGTAATCGAAATCGATTTTGTGGTAGTTTCAAAATATTGTGTGGTATAGTTGAAATATGTATATTGTGCACGGCAAGTGCGAATATTCTAACTTCAGCTTCGAAAAATATTGTAAAGCACTTCGAATTTCCGACTTTACTTGAAAACAATTTGTATATCTATTTGTTTTCGAAAATCGGTAATCATTTTCTAAATTAATAAATAATATTCGAAAATCACTTACAATATTTTAAAATTGTGTTCACTTCTAAATGTACTTATGTATGTCGTTTAGCGCTCATTTTAGAAACACTTCAGCTTAGGGTTGCCAATCCAGGATAGTGAATTATAACGTTACATTACTAACCAGCGGTTTCCAAATAATTATAAATTGAAAAATTAAGTATGTATATATTGTTGCTGTTTACAGATACGTAGAACTGCTTCAACACGTACACTATGCAGCAATATTATTCACACCCCTGAATACCTGTAGAAAGTGCAGCTTCAGAAATAAATTTGTAATAACAACATTGAGCAGAGTGAAAAGAGAGTTAAAGTAAAGGTTTGAATAATATTGTTGGATAGTGTCTGTACACTAGCAGCAGCAGCAGCAGCAGCAGCAGTTGGGCACTACACGGCGTATACGTTGTCTGCGCCGAATGGTATATAGTACATAGCCACACTATCATACATGCATGCGCACATATGCATGTACATATGTAAGTGTATCAGTACTTGATGTTTTCAAATTTAAAGTACAAAAATGTGTCGTCTGGCCAATAAAACTGAAGTGTTTATTGTTTATCGATGGCTATAAATTGTGGCGGCATATACAAAAATACATTTGTAACATCATATTTCTTTTTGTGTACGAATTTCAGCAAGAGTCCGTACTATTTACACTCATAACGCGTAAGTATGTCAGACTACTTGGCTATTTGTTGCCACTTATTTACACTTTTTAACTTTTTCGATTATTTTCCCTCGCTTTTATGATTACAGTTGCTTTCAGCATTTGCCATAAAAAATGTTGATTTTGTAGAAACAGGCAGGTAAATATATAAAATATAAACAACATAAAAGTAAAAAAAAAAAATTTTGAAAAGTATACGACCGCAAGCAAAAAATGGTAGTAAATAAAAAAAAAATGTTTAAAGAAAAACCGCAAAGCAGTAGCAGAGTCTTGAAATGCGATAATATTAGCGCAAAGTTACTTGTTTTTTTTTTTTTTTTTTTTTTTTGTTTTTGTGTGTTTTGCCTTTTTTGCTCGCGTTTTTACTTTTTTACGATATTTGCTGTGCAAATGACGCGAACGCGCAGAATTTGCTGTTTGCATTTTGTGATGTGTTTATTAGTTACACATTAGCGCAGCTGTTTTATGTACATATTTTGTTGGTATATAAATCACAACAACAATTTACAACGTTTGTATATTGTTTTTTTTTTCAAACAAAAATTGTTGGTTTGATATAAATATATGGACTGGCTGTAGAGGAAGCACCCAACTGCTCTGAAGGAAAGTGTTTGCAAGCTACTTGAGGTCTGACTATTTATACTTTCACTTTTCATTTGTTTAAGTTAAGCTTGTTTTAGTCGTGTTATTTTCAAGAAACTTAGTTCTGTGCAAAATTTCAAATAATAATTAGTTGTCGAGGTTTTACAGCGCTAGCAGAGGGCTAACTCTTCATTTTGTATTAAGTGTGTTTCTATACTCCAGTTTAAATCGCCAAAACCAGTTATAGACTAGTTATATTTAAGGAAGTATCTTCCGAAGGTTCCCAAACACGGGTTCGTTCAATTTGGCATCAATTTTTCGAAGTTGAACTATGAACCTTGATTTGATTAACTTAATCACTCAAAATATTGGGATTCAAAAAGGGTAAGAATGGCTTCTTGAAGCGAATTTTTCAAAATTTTACAAAACATTACATTTTATTGAAGAAGGTTAATCACGATTAGATTTTTCCTAACAGATTGCTGTACATACAACATATAAAAAGTTGACGAACACATGCAGATGTAAAAATATATGTAAGTAAAAATGTATGAAAAGTTTAATACTGAAACCTCCTCAGAAGAATCCAGCTGCTAAAGGCTATTGAACAACTTCTCAGAAAATTTTAAACTGGAATTAGCTGCGAGTCATGTAGCCACTCAGTTTTGCTGAAAATGAATCGAGACATGTTTGGTCAAAGCGGTTGTTAGACAACTGAAATTACACAAGAAATCGGTGATTTTGCTTGGTGTAAATGCGTGCGAGAGCGAATTCCTAGTAAACATTTCTGAAAAAATACGAATACGCGCTTGGGATCTCGGAAAATATGAAGTTGTGTGTATGTACTTGTTTGACTGAATATGATTACTTGCATGCTGTTGACGTGACATTACATAACTGTTATCTAAACAATGTCAATAACCTCAAATATGGACGCTTGGCAACAGCTCTCAATGTTTTATGTCACAATTGGTTGTATTATATTACTACTTTTGTCGATAGACTCACTTCTAGAAGTGGTACTTATAGTGAAACAATTGCAAAATTATATTATATTACATATTATATTTCGTTTATTGTTACTTAATTGCAGACCTTACTCATTGCTAACGACAACAAAAGCTGAAATTGTAAAGAAAAATATGAATAAGTATTGAACTTCAATACTTTTCCAGTGCCGAATTTCGCTTATCAATGATTATATGACCCACTTCTTTATCAATAACACACTTTACCGGGCAGCTTTTAGACCCAACTAGATATATTTATATAAATCTCGTTAAAATGGTTTGTCATAACTGTGGTAGAACTTTTCAGAATAAATCGACGCTGAAATCGATAGTTGTCAAAACTCATTTATAACGGTACCATATTTTTCTCACTCATTAATCAACAATAATTAATTTTCACGAAAAAAAAATTTCGATAACAAAAATATTGTCGATACTAGAATAAATACTATCGATAACTTTAGATAAAATTTTAATGAAAATTAGATGAGATATAAATTGATTTGTGATAAAACTTCTCAGAAAAAATCGATATATTGCTACCTAAACGGTTTGTATAAACATTTATCGATAACAGTAGAATATTAAAAAAAAATCCGATAATACAAATTCTGCGACATAATTCCTTTTTTTCATAGCAATTAGTATTTCGATAACCAAATAAATTATTTATCGCTATAAAAATTAAGGTTTAAATTAAATGAATATATTGCTCCATAAATCGATATTTATAAAAATTAGTAATAAAAAAATAACATTTTTCTAAAAAAAAAAAACAACAATACAAATTCTTCGACATAATTCTCTTGTGTCATATATAAGTGTGCTTCCATAAAAAAAATAAAATATTTATCGATGATTTGAAATTTCGATAAATTTATAATGAAATTTAGAAGCGATATGACTTTGCTTTTAACCATTCGTGATACGTATTTTCAATCGACATGTTGTCACTGAAATCGATAGTTATAAATATGTATCAATAACTATAACACATTTTCCCACAAAAATGTTGAGAATACTAAGTTTCCAGCAAAATGTTTATCTATCTTAGAAATAAATATTTTGATGATCAAATTACACTTCAAATTAAGATAATCGGTCATTTTAGATTCCGCTAAATTTTATCCAAAATACAGAGGATTTCATTTATTTTTTTGGTTGGCTCAAAATTAACAAGTGATAAGCCTGCCACCTATTTGAAATATATTTGTAAATATGTAAAAAATGGAGAGCAGACATGATTGTTGCAAAACTGCGATTTATATACTCCAATTTCTGTCCCCTGAAAGTCAATGATTACTGTAATTTTAATGAGGTGTACACGGTTCACTTAAAAATATTGTTGTTGCTCACTTCTGATGATACATACAAAATTGGCAAAGAGATGTACTCTCGCCCACTGTTAATTACAACAACTACTCTAGCAATTAATAAAAACGACAACAGCTGCTCATAATTCTCTAGAATTGCTGATAGCCAACTCAAATATTTATTGTTTGTCGCCAAACAACGCCATATGCTGCGTACACGGTTGCATTCGAGGCACACGTGCAGTCGTACTCGCGTTCGCAACTCAATTTGATCGTTGGTGCGTTCATTAATTGATGCAGGCGGCGTTCAATGCTCGTAAGTACTTGTTGTTTACAATTACTCGTATGCTCTTGAGTTGCTGTTGCCATCGCCAACAATATATTGCTGCTGCCGATGCTTCTGCTGCATTCATTATCATATAAGGCATTTCGCTCGGTTTATGGTAGGCGAGTTCGCAGTGCAAATATTTTCATAAATAGTAACGGTAAGTGCCCACCTCGCGTGGAAAGCTGCATCTTTTTATTGTGGTTCACGTGGGAGTTCGTTGCTATTTACAAGATTTACAATTACGTGCCATTACTTTTACGTATCTACAATTGAAGAGTATTGAAATTGAAGAAAATTTATTCATACATGCATTTGTGTATGGAATTTTACCGGGACATCGTGGAATTGAAATAAATGATCGCTTACAGATTAATTATCCGATGTTGATTGCAATATAAATTGATTGCTATTCATCGAAGTTGTGTGCAGAAAATATTTGAAGACTGTTTTGCATATTTTAGGAATGTGATTATACAACAATAATAATAATTTTTTCAATATAATATAAGTATACATGCTTTTTAGGAATGGACGCCAATAAAATAAAGGAATTGGTGCTCGAGAATCGACCATTAAAAGTCCGAGATCTCACTGCTGTTACTGTTGGAATATCGAAAGGATCAATGAAAATCATTTAGTAAGATCATTTAGGCGTAAGACAAGTAAAAGAATGATAGGTTCCAAAATCAATTAACTTTTTCGAAAAACAGCATAACAATACTTTTCGATTACCAGGATGTCATGAAATGTAGTATTACAGGCAATGAGGCTTGGATCTTTGCTCTCGACCGGAAATAGGCGATTAATCGGTCGAATATCAAGGCAAAGGTGAGCCAAAGCTGAAAGTCAAGCCAGGCTAAAAATCAAGGTTATGTTGAAACTTATCTTCGATTGTCGATGTTGGTGTACTCCTAATTTCTTTCGACCGGTCAACTGTCAATAAGGTTGGTTGACAATTTGGCTAAAAACTCACGACTAATCAATGCAATATTCGACCGTGCGTTATCGTGGTGCAAAGTCCAAAAGTTGTTGGCCCATGTTTGGCCTCTTTTTATACTCTCGCAACAAAGTTGCTAAAGGGAGTATTATAGTTTTGTTCACATAACGGTTGTTTGTAAGTCCTAAAACTAAAAGAGTCAGATATAGGGTTATACATATATACCAAAGTGATCAGGGTGACGAGTAGAGTTGAAATCCGGATGTCTGTCTGTCCGTCCGTCCGTGCAAGCTGTAACTTATTACAGGGCATATTTGGACGTAATTTTTTTGGAAAAGTGGGCGTGGCCCCGCCCCCTACTAACTTTTCTCTCGAAAACTAGTATAGCTATGTCAACCAAACTGTATACAATCGTTTCTTTTAGGCATTTCCATATACAGTTCAAAAAAGGAAGAAATCGGATATTAACCACGCCCACCTCCCATACAAAGGTTATGTTGAAAATCACTAAAAGTGCGTTAACCGAGTAACGAAAAAAGTCAGAAACACTAAATTTTACGGAAGAAATGTCAGAAGGAAGCTGCATTCAGGCTTTTTTTAAATTGAAAATGGGCGTGGTGTCGCCCACTTATGGACCAAAAACCATATCTCAGGAAGTACTTAACCGATTTCAATGAAATTCGTTATATAATAGTTTCTTAAACCCTGATGACATGTACGAAATATGGGTGAAATCGGTTCACAACCACGCCTGAAATCTCGATTATTACTTTATCATGCGAGAGTATAAAATGTTCGGTGACACCCGAACTTAGCCCTTCCTTACTTGTTTAATTTCATTTTAATGTCAATTTTGACAAGCAGTTTGTGTGATAAACTCGGTAGCAACTTCCTGACCGTGTAACTGTAGAGGAAGAGGTGCGGAACTCAAATCAGATCAAATTGATTTCGGGTGTTGTGGATATATGTAAGTGCTTTGAAAGACGCTCGTTCCTTAAACTGAAATTGTCATTGTAATTTACCATTTTAACCGGTATTTGTTTCTGCTTGCTCGTTTAGAATCATTGTTGTTGTTCTTTCTCTTATTATTATTATTACTATTATTATTATTATTATTATTATTAGTACTCCACAAATTTAATATAATTCATCATTTCATTTTATTGGCGCTTAATAAATGGCGCTTGATTGGAAGCCTTGAATAAATTGTGTTATTGTAATTAAGTTAATTTTATGCGAATTCCATCAACTTTGTATGTAAGTTGTGTCACGATTATTGTGGAACAAATTAATTGATATTAATTTATTTTGCAAATTAGTATTAATTTATGTATTTTGCTACAAATTACTTAATTATGAAATGAATTTTATGCGCCAAATAACATATGAACCTAGAAGAAGAATTTTCATGCATATTCAATATTTATATCGTGGATCTTAAAAGATTGCGCAAAAATTGTTTTACGTTTGACAGCTAGCAAATACCGTTACACTTGAGTGATTAACACATTGTGTGGCGAGCAATTGTGGCTAACTGTAATCGTTGCATCAGGTCAATAATCATGATAGATCTGTGCATATTGTAAACCTACATACTTACATACATTAGATGATTAAATGAGTGAAAAACAAAATTAATATATGTACATACATATATACTTAAATATATATTTAAATGCGCACAAGAGCCGGTTTGCACTCAGTTCTGATTACATCTTACAACAATTGCACTTGTTAATTGGAAAATGCCTTCAAGAGATAAAGGAAACTATATAACTGTACATACCTTCAGATTTAAATAAATATAGAAAAATATTCATATATGGATAGTTTCACTTGAGTAATTAGTTGAATTGATCGTTTGACAGGCGTTACCTTTATCATATCAATTTCCATAAAAATAATAACAACCAATTGGAAGCGAGTCAGTAGTAGTCCGAAGTCCTCTTGGGATATAGTGCTGGACCTACATATGTTGCTTCAGTGAGCTTAGCAGGCAGTCGATAATAACCAGAACTTGACCTAACCTTTCTGACCCAAAATAAACCAACTATTTGCACTCAGTGGGACTGTTCAATGGTACACGCGCGGTCTGACTAACTTTTTTGTCGGACGCTCTTTGTTAAAGCCGTTAGAGGAAGGCGAGGTGAATCATTTTATCATTTTCTCCTCTATGGTCAGTCTTTTGCCAGACTGAGATTGAAATATCTCGATAGACACAACTTCGAGAATTTAGCGAAGGTGATCTCAAAAGTCGTTTGAGGATCACAAGGGACAACTTTTTGTCCGAGTGATGTCTATCATTTTTGGATCAACCCTACGAACCTAATCCAAACCTAACAACAACAATATTATTTAGAAGATGCTTACTTTTGATTTTATAGAAAGAGAGAACATCAAAAGCTTTCAGCCATCTTTTTACGTCTGATGGATGAATATAGATAGAGGGATTAGAATTGAATTGCCGCCACGCCAAAGGGCAGCCATTTGAGTTTATAAAGGCAAAGTGTTTAAAGTTTAAAGGCTTTAGCATCTTAAGTATATTTATATATTATATTATATAATATCGCAAATGAAGAATTATGCAATGAATAGAGTAAATCGAAGAAGTGTATCGGAAAAAAGTGACTTTTTATTAAAATTCCTACATACATAGTCCAATAAACGAGGGAATCTTTAATTTGCCTCAAATGATAAAAATGAAGACTACGACGACTGTGTCTCAACTATTAAAGGAAATAAGTCAAAAATCAAGCAAATTTATCTACAAATGTGGAATTTATAGTTTCTAAGGAATATCTGTAAGGAACCGCCAACGGTTTTGATTCTCTTACCTAGAGAGCGTCTTTAATATGGTGCACTGACTTAACACATAATATAGACAAAGATTGATTTATATCGGAAATGGATAGAAGAAAACTTAGTTCTTAGCATAGCGATATCTTCTCTTCGAATTATGTATTAATGGAAGTTGGAACCTAACGCGCCCTTTAACCTACTTCTTTAATGATTCGAAGCTGAAGCCTCAACGACCGAAGTTATAGTAACGCTGAAAAAGTTCCCTCAACTACCTTGGAGAATACAAACAATTTGACAGACCTTGCTCGGTTAAAGTAATATCAGACCTGTTACGACCAATGTGAAAACAGAGGCATGTTGAGTAATTGCGAGGCTATAGTATAAGCTCGTGAGACGATCACACTTAGACGTATTTCTGAAGATGATTTTGGTTGTTGATGAGTATAAAACGAAATGTTATTATTAAAGAATTTATGCAGTACATTCTAAATATCTGTTCTGTTAGTAATTATTGGTGTGTGCTTTGCCAACAGAAAAATATCTCTTAAGTTAACATTTTCTGTGGTTATCGTTAATCAAACATTCGGGGAGTTCATAATGTTGACCTTTTGGGGATTAATGTGTAGTTTTACGACTTAATTAAAAGTTTGTCGCACCGAAATCTTGACATTTGAGTGATAAATCTTGTCAAACGTAAACGATCCCACTCAAACATAAAAAGTTTAAAATCTTTAAAAAATAAGAAAATATTCATAACGATCTCTACAGAGTAGAGTAATTTACGAACGCCATTTACGGTTTTCCTTTGTGATCGTACAATTCGTATTTTTAGCATTTCCGGACACACAAAAAGCAGCCGTGACACCCAAACGAGCGGCCCTCATTTGCGTGATGAGGAGAAATGTCATAAGTGAAACTAAAAGAAAGATGATATTCAATTATGCAACCACAACCGACATACCCATATAAAGAGGTGTGGCACACCCTCAAGTGCACATGCATTTCATGTCATAACACGACTTAATATACCAAAAAAGTTGCATCAAAATTTAAAAAGCGGGAACCGAAGTCGCTAAAGTGCAAAAATACTGGTTCTTTCGCATTTCTTCTTAAACTTCTCGGAAAAAACTGCGTTCGCAAGCCAACGACATGCTGGTTATTCCCACGTACAAAATATATGCCCACTTAGGAAGCTACTTACATTTTTTAACACATTCAATTAAACACGTGCATATTTTTTTTTTTTTTGCACCCGGCAGCATCACTTTGCACAAGTTAATATTTGTTAGTCATTCATGTGTGTGGTTGCGCCTTCAAGCCAATGAAGAGCTGTATTTAAATATAGCTGAACCCGGTTAGAGTCCCTTAAGAGGGCACAAAACAGGCACAAAAATAAGAACAACCATAAGAATAATTAGAGTAAAAGCTTACAATATGGCATTCCAGTACACTTCGTTCGGTAATTCCACCAGCGCATGCCGTTATTAGCATTGCAACAACAGATTTCTTGGTTATTTTCTATAAAATTAAGAACACGTTGCGCTACAAACTCGTTTTTAAGATGTTGTGTTACGGATTATATCAGAATTGTTTTGCTATTAATATAGGAATTTAATGGTACCGAGTTGAATTTAGTGTACTTTTTTGCATCCCTTTATGAACTCTCAAAATCTGCGATTTCAAATAATTTTCTTTTATACATACATATTGGTTCTTATTCTCAAAAGTTAAATACCATAGTCCGAACTTAAAACCCGGGTTTACAGCGCAACGTGAACACCAAATCTGATTAAAGGATCTACAAAGTTAAGAGGGCGGTATATTCGCAGTTATTAGCAGTTTTAAATTCACATAACACGGTTATCTGGTTAACGGTTTTAGTTTAGTGCCCCATTCTGTTACTCATAAAGGATTAGAATCTATAAAAGGATTCATTATCTCCCGCTCACCTGGTCTTCAAATTGTCTGGCACGAAAATATTCCACCACGAATGACGTTTCTGACGCGGAAAATATGCCGAATGATGCGGATCGATATCACCGCCAGATAGATCACCCGACGATGCGCCGATGGCGCTGCCGCCCATACTGCCATTGGTCAAATCGCTTTGTGAGCCGCTTGGCAGGCTGTTGTCTATGCTCAATTGACTGATGTCGTTATTCTTGCGACGATGGCGCTCTAATTTGGCTTGAAGTGAACTGCGTCGTCGACGATTACGCTCTTTGTCTACGGGCGAATCGTAAATATTATTTATACCCTTCACAATGGGTCTTAGGCTAGAGCCATCATCGAAATAGGTTACTTTGCCCGGTTCATTGGGCGATGAGGCACGCACATGATCCGCTGAGCTGAAGGAAATTTCCGGACTAGCGGGTGTGTTTGAGCCATCGCTTTTTTCGTGTTTCACAGCTGATTCATATGAATCTTTGGTTGTATTCTGCAAACGGAAAAGAGAATAATATCAATTGAAAGCATAAAAGATGGTTTGATATTTCATAGGAATATTTCATTGTCAATGTAAGGAGACAGTGCTTGCAAACTAAGGGTTTCCTCTGGATTTATGGGTTACTTTTTAGAGAGTACATACTAGTTATTAATACATATTTGGCTATGAAATCCTCAAACATAATACATAGAATAATTTTTAGGATGGCTTTGGCACCCTATGATCAGTTTTTTGAAATATGAGCGCCAAGAGTTTATGAGAAATAATGATCTAATCAAGTTATATCCACAAAAAGGAGCTCTAATAATATCTGAACGAAGAATCCTGAGATTTTTTTATAATAGCCCCGGTACTTTTGGAATGTGATATCCACGTTAGATAAATATGCGTGTATAGAGGGAACCATTCGGCGATATGAGAGATTTTCTTCAAAAACATCTACATATGTATATGCCCGTTCTAGTTAATAGTATAGCAGTTAATTACAATCTATTTAATTGGAAAAGTAGGCTATCGTCGAAGTCATCTAACAGTAGGCTATGGAGTTTTGACGATATATGTATGTAGGACCATAGGGAAAGATCTGTTAGACGAGTCATTTTCAAGGCACTTGCTATTATGCAAACGACATATGGTTTTGCGATACCGGAATTGATCCTTAGTATTGGACAAGAACTGTTTTTTCGGTTCTAACCTGGATCGGTAAGTTTTAATGCAGGCAAAACAAATATTTCAAGTAAAGGTCAAAGGTAATGCTATCAGCTAAAACTTGGGACACACTTCCGATGACCGAATTCTTAACATTTTTCCACACCAACCTTCAAATATATAATAAATGTGAACTCACCTTATTACTGTCGCGTCGTAAAAAAACTGCAATCGAGCTGCGTCGCTTCTGACTCTTATCGCCTTTGCTTGAGAACAAACCCAAGGCCAATGAGCTGCGACGTGGCGGCTTTGGTGGCGGCAACGGTGTGGTAATATTCAGCGAATTCTCTACCTCATCACTCACATGCTCATCGATGTCGACCAATGACGGTATGGAGGCGCTGGCCCAATCTTTGCGCAGCCGATAACGTCCGCTATCGATAATACTCATTTTGTATCAAAAAGGAGCGGGCGCGCGCGTGGAACTGTCTGCGGTCAAAGTCAGTGGAGTCAAGGTTAGTGAGTTTAACTTTCGTTTAGCAATTAATCAAAGTCGACTTCGAGTCTATTTTCGGGTTTCTTTGTTATGGAATTTCAAATAACGTCCTTTTCGTTGTTTGGTAAAAAAATTTTGGTAAAAAATCTGTGAAAATAAAAAAAGTCAAATTTGTTAATCATAAATTACATGATGTGAAATATTTCCCAAAGAAATTCGTTTTACTAGCTGTTATAACTGGATATTGAGTAATAGTTGCATTTGTAGATTTGTGGGATTGCAGTGGGAACTGAGAACGAAAAATCGTGCATAAAAATTGCCTGGCATTTATTGCCGATTTAACGCCTCGCTGGCATTGCCTGCTTAACGCTCAAATTATGGCTAATTGTGTTAACAATAAATTATCTGTTTTCGCAATGTGATTGTCTTAATAACCCGACAATTTACGGGCCGCACGCCCTTTTCCGATTCCAGCCACTTGGCGCCGTGCAAGCGGGTGGCGCGGGTGGCGCGGCTGTCGACGGCCGGTGATCATTCATTCATATTTATAGCGCTTTGTTTTACTTTGTGAATCTCGTGTAAATCACTGGCATTACATACGTTTAGCGTGTTCGGCGCATATCGACGGATAATCGAAGCTGTCAGTCCAACAGCTGCGAGCCAAACCCGCCGGACTGCCACCAAAGCGACAGTTAAGTAAATAAATAGGCAGCAGACGGGCAGCTGGGCGGCTGGAGGCTGACGGGCGGATGCACTTACTCACTCGTATACTACAACTCGGTCTCTATAGTGTGTATGTATGTGTGTATTCATTGCTGATTGACACTTATCGCTAGCGTACCCGCTCGTACCGATAGAAAAACTCATTTGTAACACATTTTTATCTGCCGCCATGCGGTTTCAATGAAAATGAAAGTTTTACCCCGTACAGCGCACGTCGTATGCGTCTAATACCTCTAACGCGACGCTGCGATCATTGATCTTTGGCCCGGTTTCCCACACGTCGTCGTTCGTACCGCACTAGCTGGACGTGACTCATTAAGCGCATGCTCTATGTTGTGGGGGGGGGAGTGGGTAATTTTTTCCAAAGCTCGTACTTATGACTTTGTGGTTTCCACTTAGTTCGAATTCGAGTTCGAATAGTTCGCTTAGCCGTAAATATAGTATTCGTTTTAACTGAAGTCGCGTAATTATCCGACATTGCCCAGGCGCTAGATGACTTGGAAAACTCATGTGTAAACACTGCTTTGTTGTTGTGTCAATAGAAATTGGCTTTTAATTGGCAATGTGTATGCAATTGCCTATATACTTTGGTATCAACGCAAATGTTGTTTACCTGCCGCCACTGTCGAGTTAGTAATTAGCGCCTTTTAGTGTCACGTTAATTAAACACAATGCGAAATTGGCGTGTGGTAGTATAAAACGCTGTGTTCGGATTGGTAATTGCAACGAATTTGAGGTGTTCATTACGACACGAGCGCAAATTGCAGCTGCGGCAATGACATTTGTGCTTTGAGGGGCGGGCGAAGGGGCGGACGGTTGAATGAACTCGAGTTAATGAGAAGGTGATGATATTGTTTAACTACTTTTTTCACATTTTTGCGGCATTAATATTTGATAACACACAAAATTAGATAATATATATATCCTAACGAAGTGCTAAGTGTGGCCAGACTTCAAGAATTATACAACTTTCTAACTTTCATTAAAATTTGACAAATTTCTGTAACGCATTTGGTTATTGTTTTCAGATTATTGTGTTAAAGATTTGAGTAATTCTTTTTTCGTTTTCGTAACATCCTATGTATATTATAAAAATCGATTGTTTCTTAAAGAAACTGGTCTACATCTGGTACTGCGCATTTACTGCCAGGTAACCTATCCCAAATAAATTACAACTCTGTATGACCGCTAAGAGTTGTCACCTTCTCTAGATGATATCCGAAACTTGTCATTAAAGTTGTTGCCAAAAACCTCTCTCTCAAAAGATTCAATTCCGTATGACTTTATTCCTTAAGTGTTGCCACCAAAATTGGTCGTGCATTTTAGTTGAATGAACTGCTTTTAAGCTTATATTCCTGATCACCGATACTCTATTAAAAAATGTTTAATAGTTCTTCTTGAAACGTCGAGCGTGTCTGATGCTTTCTTAGTCAGGAGATCCAGTCTCATTAACTGAATTATGCAGTAAGCGTTGCGCTGAGACTCACACCTGCATTACTAGATACACCACTCCCTTAGAGGACCTCCCTTTACGAATATATCGACAAAAAAAAAAAAAAAAAAATGGAAATCGTCAAGTCCAGCTATCATGTAAACACTGCTTCGATTGCTCACGAATAGGTGTGACATAAAAACCTTTTAGTAACATTTAAATTATATCAAACATATCAAATAAGGAAAAAATTTAAAAGGTCATAAAAAACAAACTAACACATACGAACGCCAAACCCTTTGAGGGTTTTACTATACTGACCTAGTACCATCACCCTGACATGGAATTTCTCAACCCCCAGACAATAAGCCCAAAAATGTTCCACAGTGTTATGTTCCAAGGGGACAACACCAGGTCACACAAATAAATAGTGGCTCAACAGTAGCTGTATGAGATTGACAAAACGTTTTTATCACCGGATTCTGTCTATGGCGAATGACTTTGCTGGTGAAAAATTCAGGAAATTTTGATTATTTTTATATTTATCGCCAATTATAAAATATCCAGCGGAACATTTGCTATTTTTGAAAAAAATCTCAGAACAACTTCCTTGTGTAAGTCTTTTCCCAAGTGGCAAACATTTCCGTTGTATAATACAAACTTTACGATCTATTACTGAAAATTTACTAGGCTAATCAATTATGTATGAGGTAAATATATGGTATATATACGTTTAGATTTTTATATGCCACTACATTGTATATGCATACGTCATTGCCAACAATCAATCGTCAGTCAATGGTGAATATTCAATAGGTCTAATAGTTCAGGTTAGAATTTTTAATGACTCAGTTTCAGGGAGAAAACCAGGTGTGCAATGAAGACGACACATAATTGAAACACGGATTCAGAGATTCTTTAGGAATTTAATTTTATTACTTTTTAAGAAATTTACTTGTTAAAAATAATAATAATAATAATTAAACCTTCAATTCATCAAAAATGTTTTGATTTTAGTGAAAGACTGTTCAAACAGTATACTTATATTGTATTTAGTTTATTTAGTAAAATAAAAAAATCAAATTAAGTTTATATTAAACAAATATATTATATTTGAAAGATAGACATTTTCAATATGAAATTTGTTTAACAAAAATTTAAATTTTATCTAAGAAAATATTATTCAACAAAAGTTTTCTGCAGCACCCAAAAACCACCTGAATCGTCATTAAAACCAGGTGTGTTGACGTACATAGGTGTCAACTGTCGCTCTGATACCGCTATATCTACTCTTGTAAGTGACATTGTAATCGCCGACATACCCAATTGTCGTAGCCTCACATGGGCTCGGTTGACAGGCGTGTCAAGTCGAAGCGAATCAGTCAAGTGTAATTCATTAGGCATTAACTCTTTTTATTTTAGTTCTCTAAATTTTTGTTGATTTAATTATTTTGCATCTACTTAGTTGTATGGATTACTTTTCAAAAGGTTTCTAACAGGCTTTTCCGAAAAGTTCCTACGTTACAAAATATCAGCAGAAAATTTAAAATTTCTTTTGGAATTTTGTATCCATTTTCATTTTCTAACAATCCTTAAGTGTTTTCATATTTAAAATAGATCACACTACTGTTTTCTTAACTAATTTATCTTTCCGATTTAAGTTACTGCCATGAAGATATGATATAAATATTTTTTAAAACTAAAGCGAAGTTTAAGACTAGGATCTTCCCAAATGACAACCTCTAGTGTTGCGAGAAAAAAATCACATTCTTACATTTGAGCCATAAAGCTCTTATTATAGCTGCCGAAATACTTCAAAGGTTAGAAAAAAGCCCACCAAAGGTTAGTTATGATTGAGTCAGTGACTACGAGTATAACTTTAGACGTCCTTCCAGGCGTTTAGGCATTAGTTGTAAACTTGGTTGCTTCAAATGACAGTTTCAGTAGAAAATGAGATTATTTCCAATTCAAACTAATTTTATTTCCAGTGTTAATAATAATTAAAAGACGTTTTTGCCCAACAAGAGCAGCAAGGGTTTGTAATTGGTGCTGCGTGGATGTTATTAAGGCGGAAACTCTCCGAAACTCTCTGATGAACTATGAGAGGAAGGTTAAGCTACTTGTTCTCTTCCAACCTTACTGAAATTGCGTACAGTAAGAGTATGTGAAATCCTATTCGAGCCGTTTGATTTCGACCATACATACAATGTCGACGATGTACTTTCGAAACAGTTAGTTCTCTTTAGTAGTACTCGACGGCTGTCATATAATTGACTCTCCTGTCTAGTAATTGCTTCATGGGTTTTAAGTATAACAGTATACATATAGCATTTTCAATAATGATTTTCAAACAACGATTTAAAAGGTGTCATATTCATTAATGTATATATGTACATATGTACGATATAGTGCATATTGCACGCACCTACATACATATATATGAGTATATATATTGACGCCCTCGTCGAAAGTCAAGCTAATCGGCGTGCCATCACTGCCTGGTATCATCTTCAATTTAGCATTTAAATCCTTGAAATTAGCAAATAATTGGCATATCACGTAATAACTGTATATATGTGTATAGAAATATATGTATGTATGTATATATATATCCATGCAAATATCGACTTTATTTATTTAGATTTATAGCCAGACTTTGAAAGTGCATCAATTAGAATGAAGTACACTATTAGTATGTGAATAGAATATCAAACGCGCAAGCTTTTAGAGTATTGAGTTTAATGAATGATATTTGATATACTAATAAATGTGCGCTATAACAGTACTTATATGCATATATCTACAGAATACATACGTACATATAGTACTATCTGCAAAATTAATTTCCAATGGTGTGCACTAATTGAAGCACCCTGTATGGTTTGGTTGAAAAACTATTAGAACGGACACGAATTCGTAGCTTTCCATGCAACATTTTTTAAGAGTTCAATGTTAAATAATTTTTTAAATAAAAAAAAAAAAGAAGTAAGTAACACAACATTTTTTACACATATGTTGATAGGGTTACCGCCTACCTAAAAATACATGTTTTCAGATTAGAAAATTTATTTTCCAATTGCGTTGCCATCTTCGAAAAACATAAAACACAGTTAGGGTCGTTTTCTCACTGTCTGACTGTTAGCTARGTTAGGCTAACTAAATCAAGACTCCAGCTTTCGGTTAAAAACCCTTCAGATATCAGCTAAGCAGGCATTGAGAAAACGGCCCTTAGTCAGCAAAATGCATGTATTTGCGTTCCAAAAAAGTTATACTTGAACGATTTGAAATAATAATGTTTAATATAGAGATGCCATCTTCTGCTCTCATTTGTTGTATTTTTAGCCTTTTCTGTACAAGTGAACCTCATGCAGTGAATAAAATATAGCAGTTGTAGCTGGGAGAGTAAACGAAGACCGTTGAGAGCTGATTCGGCACCCTTCGCACCAACTCGGACTGGCGTATGGTAGCGTACGGTTTGTGCAAGAACTGAAGCCGCTCGGCCTTCCCAAGCGAAATAATTTTCTCAATAGGGTCTTGAAAAGTTCCAAGAAGATCCGACGCCTTCGAGCCAAATTTTTTTCAGCGGTGAGGCCCATTTCTGTCTCAATGATTAAGTAGTGCCATTTTATCCAGAAAAGAACGTTGAGAACGTAACCGTCAATGGCGACATTTGATTTCAACAAGATGTCACTTCTCACACATCGCATCAATCATTGGATTTATTGAGAGAATACTTCAGTAATTTCACGTTTTGTCACCGATCGATTTGTCATCAAGGTCGCGTGATATCACACTGTTAGACTTTTTCCTGTGGGGATATGTAACGTATAAAGTTTATGCGCACAATACCTCTTCGATACATCCCTGGGGGCAATGTCACCAGTCGAAATGCTCAAACGAGTTCTCGGAAATTGAACTCAAAGGATTGATAATCTGAGACGTAGCCGCGGCCAAAATTTGAAAGAGATAATCTTGAAACAAAATAGTCAAAGAATATTAATTCGAACAAAAATCGTTTGATTTTTCTTTAAAAAAAGTGGGAACCTCGAAATGTATTACCCTGCAGTGAAAAAGAAATGTTCAATTCTATCTTTTGTTTACTTCTTCGAATAAAATAATTATTTATTTATTTTAAAAACATCTCGTCAACATGAAAAAATGACAAGCGGCCTTCGCGTAGTATCCTGCAAAAACGCTTTGGAGCTTTGCCAATGTCCTGCGCCACATATGGACAAAGTCCTACAAAAGCTTATACATTTTTGCAAAGTCTGAGAAATATTTTGCATAAATAAAAGTATAAGTATACATACATATGTATGTATGTGTAGTCGTGTGTGTGTTTTTGTTTGATTAATGGAAAAATACAAGGCCTATTTAAATGATTGCCGAGCAAAGTAATTATTCGCAGTCTCTGATAAGCACAAATACTCGAATGATAAGCGCTGCGTAGTTGCCACCAAAGATGGGTAGTCGGTGAAAATGCAGTCGGCCGCGTTGCCTTGAGTGCGCCAAGCTATAAATATACACAAGTGTAGCGAAATTTTCCATAAACCCAGCGGCTGTGGTGCAATCGTCGATCGGTGGCAAAATTGCATTTACATTGCAATGAAAACGACAACAAACGGGCAGCGTTTGTGCAGCTTGTCATTTTCGTTGGCACACCATGAGGGGCCGCTGGCAACAGCGAAACAGCGAATAGTTGCAAGTGCCCGATGCGTTGATGTAGCCATTAGGCCGAACAAACGAACCGCTGCAATGGCGATGGCGTTGGCAAGACGGCCGTCCATGCAAGCGATAGGCAAGCAAAGCCGTTTCTATTTGGACTGCACGAATTAATGATGTGTGATTGTCTAAAAATAGCTGGGCAACGATTGTGACAGCGGGTGCAACAACAAAAAATCATATTTGCCGCGATAAATAATTGAAACAGCTGCAGTGGAATAACAAAAACAACAATAAAAGAGTTGAAAAAAACTAGAAAAATATTTAAAGTAAGGCGTAAAACTACTTTGCCAGGCTCGCCATTTGCAACCGCATCCGAGCGTTCGCAGCGCGGACAGTTATCCGGTCAGCTGAGCAATTCAATAGAAGCGCAGTCAATTAGGCTAATCACAGGTCTAACGAACGGTTGTTCGTCGAACAGCAATTAATTTTTTCATCAGCCCATTTGTTATCTGCTTAGCAGACAATGGTGGACAGGCAATGGTGGACAGCCTCCAATAAAGTGATTCATGGCATCAGGCAGATCACATATTGGCGATTCAAGAAAAAGGGAGAAGTAGCGAATTGAACAAACTACTGCTATAAATCACAGAAACTGGTATAACCGAATATAACCTATCTTAGATTAACCGTGCCTCGGAATGAATAGAACATATAACTGGCATAACTAAAGTGAACTGGCATAAAAAATTATAAATATAATAGCAAGCAACCGTACCACTTTATACCACTTGGTATAAACTGGTATAACTGGCATAGACTATTAGGAGCTTAAACTAACAGACATTTTTCTACGCTTTTAGATTCGCGGCAGGCAAAGTCCAACTTGGCATTATTCGCGAAAGACGTATGTAAGTATATTTTCTACGAATTCTATTTACTTTGTTGTTGTAAATGTGACTTGATAGCTTTGACTTGTTCACTTGCACCAATGTGAACAAAAAATTGCACTGAAATTGGCAGTAAGTGAAATGGAATGGGGACGGGAATAAGAGGTACAGGTACAAAACTGGGTATTATTCTTCAGCATTATAGCTTTTTATATAAGCTCTCCGTGTATTCAAATTTGCTTTGTAGTGCTTACTTGAGGTTAGCTAAGAGCTTTAACTATTTGTTTAGGATAAGTGGTGTTCAATATATAATTTGGAAAACTAGAAGTGACTCCAAATAGATGGTGTTGTTTTCGACATAATTTAGAAAAAGTGACTCGAAAACTTGCTCTACTTAACTATTTTTTTTCATGTTTCCTTTTCATCCATTCTCTTCAGTTGAGCCTCGAATTTTTTCCACATGCTTTGAAATGAACACAGTTTGACTTTAGTTGTGGTAAGATTACTAAAATAAGAGGCCTTGAATTATAATTACGTGATATTAATATTTCTCGAAAAAGTAAAGCCTAGTCCAGCCCAGCAAGCGTCAACTTGTATACTCAACAATGACAGACTTCGTTTGCCAGAAAAATACATTGGTGTATGACATCAACCCGAGATAGAAAGGTAAGGTTTGTTTATACTGATTCAGAAAATTTGACAGCTCTGACAGTTGAAGATATAAAATTTCTAGGTAAAAAATGTAAGTTTTGGTTTTATAATAATTTTTCTACCTTTTAACCAATGAGTTGAATTCTTCAATGTCTTTATATACACTTCACATTCACTAATGACAGGTTATTACCGTTGTTGCTTCGTAAACTTGAAATCGAACAAAAACTCCATTTATGTTGTTAAAAGTAATAACAATAACAATTAATCCAGAAGTGTAACAAAGGTAGTTGAATGTCAAAAATCACAAAATAAAATAAAAATTAAAGTGACAGCTCGTCCACTTGTCGCTGTCAAAAGCAACTTTACGCTGATTAATTAGATCTTGATGCGGCAAACAACTATAAAAGATACAAAAACAAACGGCGAACCTTTCTTTGTGCCACATTGTTCGACCACGCTCCAAAGTCAAGGGCTAAAAAAAAGCCAAACTCCGAAAAACTTCGAAAAAAGAAATGCAAAGAGCTAAAGATTCAATTGCAATTTATATCTTTCCATATGAATTTGTAATTTAGCATTTGCATTGGACATTCAAAACTGCACACGATCGCCTTATGTAACCGCGTACGAAATTGAAATTCTCGAGTGTGTTGAACTGTCATTTCTGCCGGTGGCCATCGGTTTTATAGTCGCTTAAGCGCATTTTTTCTGAAATACTTCATTACAGCAACAAAGGCAAGCGAAAAAGGTGCAACAAGTATAAAAAACATATTTGCTTGGTTTTTGCATACAAATTCGGTTTCTTTTTCAACTCAATAAGTGTCAAAGCATCGGGTGACAACAATTTATTAAAAGCAAATCAATAAAAACGGTAATTTAATGCGAACCAGCATTTTACATACTTTATTGTGGGTAGACATAACAAACTACCATAAACAAGAAAAAGACATAAATACCAACAAAGTGTTCAAAATATGCGCATAAGCGTACGAGGGTGCAACAAATAGTTGGAGGTTTATTCTCTATATCCTGAATAAGGCTTGGGTAGCTTATTTTTCCACAAAAGCTACATATCATAAGGGTTAACTCTGTGGATTTAACCAACGCAAACTTCCAATTTACTTAAGTCTCGCAATTTCCCTAGCTCTCTGTATTACAATGAGTGTAAGAAGGATCATTTTTGGAAAACCTAACATTTAATGTAATGAAAATATAAGAGATATGCGAATATTCGGATTTGTGAAAGTTTTCACCATACTAGAGTCTTCTCAAGGGAGGATTGCAAAGATATCCAAATGTAGATTCAAAACAGTAAGAAAGGTTCTCAAGAAAGATCACACCAATGAATTTCAATAAAGATGGAAGGTAGTCACGCTGGAATCGAGTACTTGCGGTCATCCTTACAATGTAAGGTGATGAAAAATTATCCTTCCTATGAAAAAGAGGGCGGACTGCGCTTTCATTAGGTAATATTGCCAGATTTACCCTTCCTCCAAAAAATTTAAATTTAAAGAAGCAATTCCGGACTTAGTAGCATCAAAATGCTCTGGATTTGACTTTGAATAAAGACAATATCCTTTTATATATCAACTTTCCTTATTTCGAAAACTTGTATTTGCTTTACTGGCGTAGACAACGCTTACGCGATTATAGAAGAGTTAGAACTTTTATAGATAACAGTAAATTTGTGTGCCACCCTAGTAATATTGTATAACTGAATATCATATTTCTGATTGTTACTTGGTCGCAGCGACATTAAACACATTTTGCATTAAATACTTCAATCGTAAACTATTTATGTTCTAAACATTATTGAAAATGACAATCTCTTTTCATTTGCACTTGTATGAGTAACTGGCGTCGCAAATCGAGTTTTGACTGACTGCTGCCTTGGTTCAATCAAAATTGCATCTATAATATAAAAGCAAAAAAAATAACTTCGGCTGTACCGAAGCTGATTCCCCCTGCGGGTAGGGGGGACCCCTCCAGGTTGGGGGGGAAACCGAATATACCCGTGGTAAGGCATGCCTGTCGTAAGAGGCGAC
>NW_017537312.1:1252610-1302327 GCF_001853355.1 Bactrocera latifrons
GTATGAGTGTATGTGGCGGCACTCATGCTTTGGTTCTCCAGAGTATGAGTGTAGGTGCATGCACTTGTGCTTTGGGGCGCTGATCAACGCATTGTTTTGATCTATKTGCTTCTAGCAATAGAAAGCACCGTGGGGTTAGGCCTTCGCAGGCAGGAACTCACGTAAAACCACAACGGACTCTGTACCGAAGCTGATATACCCTTCACAGGTGCACTTCTTTCAGTAACTATGTGTCCAGTTTGTATGAAAACTATATGCTATAGTTAACCGATCTGAACAATTTCTTCGGAGATTACATTGTTGCCTTAGAAAATAATCAATACCAAATTTCGTGAAGATATCTTGTCAAATGTTAGAGTTTTCCATTCAAGAACTTAATTCCGATCGTTCAGTTTGTATGGCAGCTATATGTTATAGTGGTCCGATATCGGCAGTAATGGTATCTTAAAAACTGAGGGACTAGTTCGTATATATACAGACAGACGGACAGCTCAACACATTGATCATTTGTATATATACTTTATAGGGTCTCTGACGCTTCCTTCTGGGTGTTAAACAAACTTAAGATACCCTGTTCAGGGTATAAAAAGTAATCAGTCCAATTCAACATAAGTGTAGAGAAATGTAGAGAGCATATTGATGTGGCATAAACGGTAATGCCTATTTCTTATTTATACCAGTTTATACCAGTTACTTTTTCGTTGTACCACGCTTCAAAGTTAGCAAGAAAGTGATATAGAAAATGAATAATTTCGCATAATTTCTTGAAATTTTTTATTTTCTACTTTAATTTTTGAACATATTTCTGTTCTACCCTCGCCACCACTGTATTACAAACTCACTTTCGTTGCAGAAACTGTTTTCCCTTAACTTTGCCACAAATACCTTCAGTGATCTAACATTATGACATATTAGCCCACATTTTGCAGACAAATGAATATGTACCTGCATAAAAACAAACATACATACATTTATATTTGTATGTATTGTATACGTAAATGTACATATATATGTGTGTGTGTAGATATACTGGCATAATGCAACAAATTACTGTGCTGAACAATTTATGTGGCCAAATTTCTATGTCGCGTCGCTGTTATTTTGGGCATACAAACTCCCTGTCTCGTCTGTGTCTAATTTGCTATTGGAACTGTGCCAACAACAACAAACAAAAAACACAAAGACATGCTATTGCGACATAGCCGCAACATCTCTATTGTTATTATGAGTATGTAATGAATTATTGTTGTTGTTGGTGGATATGTAGAAATAAATATCTGTAAAAATACATACACATGTATTTATGTATGTTTTAGTATTTCTTGGCACAACGTAAAGCCTATGAAAAAAATTTAAAAAATTAAGCAACAACAAAGTAGTATTTTAATTTTATTGTACAATTTGTGTACTGAAAATACATACATACATAAATATCTATATCGAAAGCGAAATTTTCACACAAAACGTTTTTCGCTGCAATTTCGTGCAAAAATAAAATGTTTATGCGCTCACAGTCGCTACTAAAAGTCCACAACCATTAATTTGAGTATGCATACGCACTTACATTGTTGTTTTACTAACATAATGTATGTAGATGTTGTATTAATTTATTAGTCGGAAGGAAATAAATGAAAGGAAATGGAAAGGCATCTCAACTTGACATTGATTTATTATTTAGCGACCCCACTTTTGCTGCTATTGACCTCCTCAGTGAGTTAATGCATTTTCGCTCTTGGTATTTATTTCCAGTATTTTTATGCTGGGCAAAATAAAATAAAACTTTTAAATTTGTATAGGCAATTCGTTCATAAAGTGTTAATAGTTGTCGGCTATGAAGGAGATTGCAGTGAAAGAAGAGCATGGCGTATAAAAAAAGGTGTTATGGGAGTTTTAGTATTCAAGTAAAGTGCATAAAAAATTTGTAAAAATATTATAAACATATGAAAAGAAGACAAAAGTTAACTTCGGTTGCACGGAAGCTATAATACCATTCACAAATAGAAAAGTTTTCCATATAAGGACTTGATTTTGGCGGGTCAATTTGTATGGCAGCTACATATATCATATATTGGTCCGATCTGACCAATATGGGCCAAATTTCGAGAAGATATCTTGTCTAACGAAAAGATTTTCATACAAGAACCAGCCATATGCAATGGTGGTCTAATGTCGGCGGTTCCGAGTAGCTTATTTGGGAGAAACCGAAGTGTGGGAAATTTCACATTAAAAAACTGAGGGATTGAGTCGGGTATTTACAGGCAGATGGAAATATCTAAATATATTGAGCTTGTCACAATGGTTTTAAGGGGTCTTTGACGTTTCCTTGCAGTTATTACAAACTTCGTGGTAAACTTAACACAGGGTATACTGTTCAGGGTATAATAAATATATGTTATTCTCAAGATTTTTTTATAAAGTTTATTTTATTTTTAAAAAGGTATGCAAAGTTATCCAAAATAGTCAAATTTCAGTTGGAGTTTAGGAAGGAAATAGGAAAAAGAAGTATGAAATAACGACAATCTCTAAGCTATTTTGGCCTATTTAAATTTTAAGCCCTTAGTTAAGAATTCACAAAACTTTTTTCGAGGGATGCTATCAATTCGATAAAAATTTACCGACTTCTTTAAAAATCATTGAAGCTTTTACTTATCGTTTCTCCGATACACTAATTCCTAATATATTATATTTTAATCGAAACTTTTTTGCTCGACATATGACAGTTGCCATATAATTTTCTCTCTATTGTACAAGACTAATGGAAAAATATGATTATCGATTGTTTTGATTTATCGAAATCGATTATTATTAATAAATGTTTAAATTATCGATATTATTGAGGGAAAATTCTTTCATTTAGTAATTGAAAATTACTGTGTATTATTTATTATTATTTACCAATCGAACTTTGATTTAATTATTATGTTTATTGATTGATTAAATGATCGATATTTGCTTATTAAGCGAAAATAATACTTTTTTGTATAATTGAAAACCTATCTTAATTATTATTATTTACTTTATTTGTGCAACAATAAAGTACAAATTCTGTTATCGATATTTATATTTAAAACGATTTTTTCCTATTTGATTAATTTTCGAATGTATGCTATAAGATAATAATCGATTTCGATTTCAATCATACTTTTTCACCTTCTGTGAGCACCTTTAATTATATATTTTCTCTCAAAAATAACAGTACTCAACAAATATGAAGAAAAATTTTGCGATTGATGTGTTAAGTGGTGTGTGGGGTATTTAAGGTGCTCTAATCTTACATCTAGGTTTGTCATTACAGTAAAAGGTGATGGTTTCATTACCACACTACTTTGACTACAACAAAAAAAATCCTACGTGGTAGAAAAGTTGTAAAACTATTTTTGGTTTTAGCAACCCAAAAGGAACAGCCGCAAACTACAAAGTTCCCACGACAGTCGGGTCTACGAAAACCGGAACGGACCCGGATTTTTATCCGGCCAAGGACTGTCAACTCGGCAGAATTCTGCGTCACAACAACAACATCAAAAACAAAGTCGCAAAATAACTGTAAACTATGTAAACTGGTGTAATTTATCTTAAATCAATAACTGAACTAAGCAGACAACAAAAAGTGAAAAGGCCACACCGCTAAACACACCCAAGCGCTTTTATCAACGACTACCTGCAGTTCATTGGCAATCAAGTAGAAAATACGTCGATTTTTTGCAATTATTCAAGCCGCAAAATTTCCGCAAAAAATCTAGGAAAAGTCTGATTACAATAAACATACATACATTTATATTTAAATGTAGTTATTTGCGCCGTTTATTGCGTCAGCCATTCAGCGGCCGCTGGCGGCTCCAAACGAGTTGCCACCGATTTGTGAGGGGAAACTGGCGTGCAATGAATGGCTTTATGCACTTAATCAGCAAAAGCGTTGCAACAACCAAAAGGTAGTATGCCAGCATATAAATATATATACATATACTATATATAAATATATACATATGTAATAGTATATGTTTAGCAAGCAACTAGTAAAGTATGCTCGCTTCAGCGCCATAAACTAGTTACTCGTACTTTGTGCAAAGCACACAAACAACAAAAGCAACAAATTAATTAACTGCATTGACTTAATGCGAGCAGCCCACTTAGGGTTTGGCCGGCTGCTTGGCTGGTCGCACGCCATGCTACAGTTGCATTGATTGCTTTTAATGAGCTTGACGTGGTCGCTGGGTGGGTGCTGACCACTGCAACATAACATTATGAGGGCCACCGGCATTCCAAAGGCACATTCCAGCAAAGCATACTTCAACATAACATAGGATAGCATGGTGCTGCACTGCGGAGCATAGCATAGTACAACATAAAAGGCTAAAGCATAATATAACAATACTTAACATAGATCAGTGCAGTGTAGCCTAACGTAACATAGCATGGCATAACATGGCATGTGCATTTGGCTGGAAATTGCGCAAAAACGCTTAATCAATTTAGTTGACTAACTATGCGCTCACTTAGTACGTATGTATGTACATATACAGTATGTACTCGTTTGGGGATTAATTGTGCAGCGACAGCGACAGTCGCCGCCGCACGAGTTAGATTAACTGTGTCGATGCTGGAGTCCGATTGTCACCGTTGAGACGACATTAAATCGGCGCTTACGTCACGTGCTAGTGAATGCTGTGCATCCCATAGATTTTATGATGATTGCGAATGCGAGCGCTAATGTCAGTATTAATAAAAGTGAATTGCAAGCGTATTCTGAAAATTTAATACCTGTGTGTGTGTGTGTGTGTGTGTATGTGGGGTACGAAGTCTATGCTTACGGTCAATATTGCACATTTCTGTTTACATTTAGGTGGTTATATGCACATTAGGGTGGTAATAAAAAATATTAAAACAAGAAAAATCATTAACTTCGGCTGCACCAAAGCGATAATACCCTTCACAGGTGCATTTGTTATGGTATGAAGTTACACTATAGCATAGCATTTTAGTACCACCCTATGGTAAATAGAATATATTTTCAGTGTGTTTAGAACCGATTAATAAGCTGAAGTCCATGCAATCTAATATAAAACTCTTTATCATACATTTAAGTACCACCCTAAAGCATATAAATAAGTATTTATTTGCATTGCTGCAATAACATTTAAAGCCTAATTCCTTCGGACAACAGCGGCTACGCCTTGTTTTACACGTCGTATTGACAAACGCAATTGCCTAGCATGACTGTAAAATTTATTTATATTGAAATATTATATTTGAGTCGCGTTCGCTAGAATTAGGTGAAGCGTGCATTGCATTACTTCTAATTAAAATATGAAACAACAATAAATAAGCGCAGCTATCGAATGGGTTTGTCTGAAAACAGCGTGCCCGTCACTGCTGGACGTTCTTTATTACTCAAATGGTAAGGGAATACAATTCGGAGAATAGTGGAAAAAAGTAGGCTTCCAGAAAGTAAACCAATATATGTACCATATGTATGTGGTATATAAATTAAATTAATAAAAAGTTAAGAGCGGGGAAATTGTTTTGAATTTGCACATACCCAAATTGATCGGTGACTCAACGGGAAAATTATACTGATTTCTATATTTTTGCATTGGGCTCTTGGACTGCAAGAAAGATGACTATCACCACATTATCATCCGACTGAAATGAGTCAGAGTTCCGTTGGTGTTATGCGGTCTAGCACTAGACAACGGTGCTCCGCGACTGCGCGATTCCTGTGAGTAAAACGGAAAAGATTCATTGAACCCTATACACATACTCATCTTCCCTGATATTGTTTTCAAGGCGTCTAACCAAATGCGTAGTAGTAGCAGTTTGAAAGCGTTTGTTGATGCGTAAGAGTCTCTTAAGGCATTCATAGAAGTTGTGTCATCTCAAAATTCGGGTGTTGCTACTATCCAATGGAGTCGGAGTTATCTCTGTCGATGGAAACTCGATGAAATCTAATCTTATCCGCCCTAATCTAAGTCTATTGAATAGCTTGAATGCAAAGAATTCAACCTTCATGAAGAAACGAGTGGGAATAAATTGAAGGTTGAAGAATTTCAGCGGAACACCAAATATGGTTGAATCTAATTCTAGGTTTCTACTTAAGAAAGTACGTCTAATTAATTGACTGACCATAAATTGAACAACTCAACCCCAAAAAAGTGGAATTTTTGGATGAAAACATGATTTCCATTCTAAGACCTCGGATCGCTTCTATGCAGTTAAGAGCTTTATAGCTGAATGTCGAACTACTACAGTTTCACCTACTTAATTTTCGTACCTGCTCTCTGAGGTTAGTATTGATAGACTTAATATATGTAATTGAGAATACAACTCTTACACCGACATATGTACATAATTGAAGTTAAGGGAGCAAGAAAGCAGAATTGCGGTTGTTCCAAATACAGCGTTAGCATTTATGTGAACAGGTTACGATCGCACATAATCCAAACACTAAATGCTCGTTACAAAGTAATGAAGCAGGAGGAGACAGGAAGAGTCTTACTAGAACTAAGATCTGGAACACTTTAACGACAGACATGATAGCCACAGTACATTTAAAACCGTTGCGAACGAAAAATGTACTTCGTAACTGGTATCTAGAGAATAGTTAATTGCTGGAAGTAACACGACTCCTGCTAAAGAGCGGATATAATTGTACAAAAGTTGTTCTTACGACAGTCAGCTCTACTTAACTTTTATGGATCCGAATTTTCATCTGATTAAGAATTGTTAATTCGGCTGCATGCCGGCAGATTATACGGGGAATGTCTTCTGCTACTAAAAACCAAAAACAAAAATCAAATAAATAGAGAAGGTGATGAAACCAAGTTTTCTAACCGATACAATGAGATTAACGATCGATTAACCTTTGTGGAAGACATTAGCTTGCCAATAACGATGCTAAGGACCTAAAAATCAACAGAATAAGACATTTTTAAATACGATGGTGTGAAATTGAGAGATTGTGGAGCAAATTAAACTTTTATACAAACAACGTCTGAATGAAGGAAAAGACCATGCTCTAATGTATACTTTATCAATTTTGCTATCAAAAAAAAAAGGAAAAAATAGAAGAAGAAGACCTACTTCTCTGTGATTGAAGTACTTTTTGTTAGTCAGAATGGAATTATTACAGTTGCTTCTAAACTGTATTTGTCTTTAATTCCTTATTAGTAGATCTTTTAAGCGAATTCTGGCAGATGTCTTTTAAACAACTTTATTGTATTTCCTTACTAAAAACTATGAGATTTGTCTTTTTTGTCGAGATTATTAAATAAAAGTCAGGTTCTTACTGTACCAACTTAAATAATGTTTTGATTTAATGTTCCCTTTAGCACTAAAATACGCTAATTAAATAGTTTTCACTTGCCACTCATTAACAGCTTTCATTGTCACGTGTTATTTTTGCCACAATAAAGATTGATTAAACATTTTTCAGTATACCAAACAACTTATAGCCAAGCGTTGCGCTTTGAACAGGTTCCCAAGCAAGTAGTCTACACTAAAAACATATATGTATGTGTATACATAATAAATACTTCCGTCACTACAAATAAGTCATGTATGCGACATTTATTATTATTCTGCCACTTTTGGTTCAATGAGTCAATACACACACGCACAAGTCTATGATTTGCTATAAAAACACCGCTATGTGGCGCAGTGTGTACGCATGTTTCCCTATAATAAATAAAAATTAGTTAGACAGGCGAGTACTTGCAGTAATGCGAACCAGAACAACAAGTGTTTGCGACTGATTGGGCGTGTCGCATGCTGTACAAATCCAAGCAACTAACATTTGTAAATGTATGTACTTGTATGTGTGTATATTTGTTGTTGGTAGCGCGTTCCGCTGTACGCTTCCTGCTAACGGCAGGTAAATATTTACACAAAAACATATACATACATGCATATGTAGTACATATGTATAGTGTGTTTAGAACGATAAAGTATCAGCAGTCGCTTATGTCACTCATACGCCCGGGGGTCTGAAAAATTCTTACCAGCATTTAAGCTCTGTTTGGCCTTCCGCCGGTTCGAAAGTGTGTATTTATTTGCGTTACACAAACAATTGAGCAACAATACAGAGTTTGAGGGATTTAATTTTTTATTTCGTTTACACGCTTTTGTGCGCGCTGGCGTTATCTGTGATTTGTGCGCGTTGTTCGCATCTCAATTTCAATAAAATTCTTTTGTCGCATGCAACTGTGTGCGCAGAATTTTAAAGACTTCGTAGCGTTTTAAGCTACACCTAATTTCACGCTTCGTCATATTTAATTTGTGTTTTTTAATCGCCAGTTTCATGCTGTGTCTGTCAGCGTTATTCGTATTGTTATAGATTTCGCTCGGAAATTATTTGGAGCATTTGGCGCCGAATTAAAATTATGTGTCGTAATAACTTAAGCATTTCAAGTGAAATTGAAAATTAAACAATGAAATTGAAAATTTCATTTTCATTTCGAAATTATCGCATATTATTTTATTACTAAGCGGCTTATTCAGTTCATGTGACGCCTTTCGGCTTTTGACTCAATCATTTTCATTTTCTGCTTATTAACGCGCTGTGTCTGTGTTCCTGCTTTCTGTGGCACGTGCGCTTCGGAATTCTAACTACCCGATTGCAATTTCGATTTTTCACTACTTTTTCTTATATTTCTATTACTTGTACGTGCCGGACATATCCAGTAAGTTTTTTTTTTTTTTTCGAAAGTCTTATAAGCATTTGTTAAGTAAGCACTTATGCACATGTGCTTCTAATGCGCATTCTAACGATTCGCCGTCTATTTAAATTGATTTTCGAAGTCATTCGATAATCGCGAAAAAGAAACAAAATGGTTTCAGTAGTAATGTTTCAATATTTACTGTGAAAAGCAATAAATTAATGGGTTGTTATCACTTACACATTAAAATTAGTAAAGAAAAATTACTGATTCACAAACTGAGGAAACAGTGAACCTATAAATGACAATATGTGGAAAAAGATTTCGAAAAATTCGAAAATAAATGAGAAAATACAACGCTCAAGTAAACGCGGATAAGGTGTGAGCTCTCAAATTGAATATCTATATCTTTTCACCACAAACATTTCAAGATGGAAGTTTAGAGTTCTAAAACAAATCGAAACCATTATAGTCTGATATTCGTTATATAAAAAGAGGCTACTTAAACTTGGGTTAAAAATTCTGCCGAATTTTCATCTCCCGGAGTACAAGTAGAATATTTCTACTGCACTTAAGGTTTTTGTGGTAGAGAAGGTTTCATGAGGCTATAATCATCCATCTTTTGAATACGGAAGTACGGAGCGCACAGATAATTCGAAGCCCAACAACTAGTCACATCGGCCTTATATATTGGATGGACCCTGAAATTACGAAGCATCTGCTTTTAGAATGCTTAGCAATCTATAGACGCAGCAACAAGACCCTAAGAGGCACTCATATAAGTGAGCTCGGTCTAATTCAGTCCTTGTGGAAAAGTTGAGGACACTATAGACCGAGAGTCATATTGCATGCAAAGCTTTCTATTTTTGTAGTCAGTGAAGACTCCTCCAGAGGCAGTAACTGTTAGATTGCTGGAGCCGAAATTATTTCTGTAGACTCGTCAGAAACATTTCTAAGGAATATTATGGGCAATCGAAATCAAAAATATAAACTATTATAACTATTATATAACAAAGAGTTAACTTTTGTTCCTTAGCTTATTGTAATTAATAACGTCGAAGTCGGAAATCCGTCTGTAGTACATTAAGCGCTCGAGTTCCCACGACAGATTCTTCGAAATAGATTGTTTTATGAACGTACTGTTTGTGCAACTCTTCGGCGATTCTTTTAATAGCAAACTAAAAATTGAAAGGTCACAAGAAAAAAATAAGAATTTGTTTACAAGATTCGAAGCTTGAATGGTAGTTTTAAATATAAAGGAAGGCTAAGAGACTTAAATACCCAACCCTTAGTTTTCCTTAAGAATTTAGGTGAAAGGCAGTTGAATTCTTTATTATTATTATTTTTTCTTTTGCATTGGAAAACACGATATTGAAATAAGCCGATTTTTGCTTGTAACCACAAGCCATTCGTACCCAGAAACGTTTGTCGAATAACCAGCTATCACTTGATTTAATAAATTTGCGTGCCCGGATACAATTAAGAACTCCAGAATTTGTTCAGGTAGCTAAGGTATAATACTTAAAGCGACAGTAATGTATTTCTTTTAACTATTCGACAGCTGCGGCATAGCTAATTCATAATTACCACTCGCTCAGTTCTTTTTTAACAATTTAAATTTTTTGTCTCACAATTGAAATCTTTATGGCCATAGAAATGCCATAAGCTGAGGTTTCATAACATTTGAATTGCTGAAATATTAAATTTTTGGCACGAATTGATTACCCTGCCACTTGCCCCGCCACCAATAGCTACCTGATATAATCTATTTTGATGGCAGTACGTGCTTTGAGTGCGTTAGCAACAACTCAGAGTACATGTCATACAAATTATAGTATGATATATAGAGACTTACATATTTACATATATACGTACGTATATATTCGTATGTACAAGCACAAGTATATACTATATGTAAGTTTCGGTTCAAAAAAAGTTTTAAAGGCAACAGGAAGAAAAGATGTGTCTGTGCGTAATCATTTCTCCTTTTATGGTGAACTTACTACGAAACTTGTTCCAGGTAATAAAAGGAAGCCCAGGAAGTTTAATCAAATTGAATAGGCATAAATTTTAATATTTTTATGCTCCTCTTATTTAATGTTTTCCCTTTAAATACTCAACGAAGCGTTTGCGAACAGCTAAGCACTCAAACCTGCTGCATGTCCCTGTAAGAAAAATCACATATTTGAAGATCTGCTTTCTAAGACTGGTCTGGCTGGTTTATTATTTAAAAAAAAATGGAAGTATAAAACCTCGCCTGGCTAAGCTACAGACAGCGAGAGCTTGTATATTTTAAACGTCTTGGAGACAAAATGATGATTTTAACTTCTTCTTAACTATATAAATATATATTTCTATGGAATACTTCTCATAGATCTCATAGAAAATGAATGGTTTTTTCATCTAACAAAATTTCAACTTTCAACTTTGATTCTAGAGATAAAGACGGATGTTCTATGACATTACCATCAGCAGCTTCTTCATTTATTAACATCTTCAGATAGACACGCATGGCTAAATCGACTCAGCTCGTTTCACTGATCATTTATATATAGGAATATTATGACAAACTTAATATTCCCTTTTCAGAGTTATACACGTACGTAAAATTCATTTTCAGAATCCAGTTTGTCGGAGATGAACCAAAAGTCTCGCACTACTGTGCAAATTCTCAGAGTTCAAGAACTCGAAACTTTACGGCGTAAGCATTTGCCATTAACAAGTTAGCTTTACAGTCTGAGAAAAATCGATTCAAATACTGCATCTTCAGCGAAGTATATTTCAAGGAAAAAGTATGTGAACCAGAACCAGAGTTTGGACAGTCGGATCTATGTAACCGGAACGGACCGGAAAATAACCGGAACCATCTGTAAAGCACGTTTTTAAAACAGTGGGATTTTCGTCAGCAAATTGGACCAATATTATTATACAGCCATGCTGTAAAATATCAAAATTGTAAGCGTTGTTATCGTAATTTTTCCTACAAGGTCTTGCAATATCTGTGCTCAGTACTAGAGGCAGTTAGTTTATGTCCATTAAAACCGATTAATATACCATGCATGTAATCGGTATTTATGTGACGGCAGCCCACATACATACATACATATGAAAAAGCGATAATAAAATAATACGCTTTATACAATAAATACTTCCGTAATTAATGCCACATAACATGACGATAAAATAAACCGACTCGCTAGGCAAAATCAAGACAAATTCACGCACACATTTTGTACTGAAAACCGAAACAATAACTTGTAAATACAGATTAAGCCAGGCGGCGTTTAAGTGGCCGATCAAAAGCTCAACAGACGCCGTTGATTACTTCTGATTACACTTGATTACCGGGTGACATAAAAGCGCACAACGAAATTCTTTACGATTATCTGCGCATTCAAGTCACACCTACTCGTTTGTCTGTACAAATATTTACAAAATTCACAATTATTCCATAGTGTTAATATGCAAAGCAGGCAATAATTGTATTAGCGGCAGCTTTAAATATCTAATCATAAATGTTCGCATATTGGCGAATGCCATTACAACGCGGTTACACCTCGATCGACCGAAATGATTCCGTTTTTTTGTAACCGAAATTCGCATTGAATGCTTATACAAGTGGCTAAGACAAGGTTCGTTTATTCACATTCTACTATGGTTTAGAAATTATATTTAGTGCTAATATTAGGTTGTCATAAAAGTCTTGCGGTATTTTCGCTAGTTGGCGCTGAGAGCGCGTAGTTTTAGTTTTATTCGTCGCATCGGGTCATGCTGTACCTTTTTGGAAAGCCCATTTCACGCGCTAACACGTGTTTGATTGATTGTCGTTTCTTTTAAGTCGTTCGTGAGTTATAGCCTCGCAAACATGGAGCAAAATAAAGAGGAAATACGGCATATTTTACAGTACTACTTTTACAAAGGCAAAAATGCATCTCAAGAAGCCAATAAAATTTGTGCAGTTTATTGACCCGATACAGTTTCCCTTTCTACCGCACAACGATGGTTTCAACGTTTTCGTTCTGGTGTAGAGGTGGTCGAAGATGCGCCACGCTCCGGAAGGCCTGTCGTCGAATATTGCGATAAAATCGCTGATCGAAAGAGACCTGCATAGTAGCAGCCGTAGCATCGGTCAAAAGCTGGGCATGAGTCATCAAACCGTTATAAAATAAAAAAATACCGGAAGACTTTTTTGACATCCTATTATTATTCAATGTAATTTTTGCTATTTTATGAGATTTTTATGCTATCGAGAGGAATTCGCGCAGGAGCTAATATTTAGCCCTTAGTTTTGCATTACGAATTTTAATTTTATTTATTATTTACTTTTGAATATCTCAATAAGCAGTGTTACAGCGCCTTCCTTATAGCGGCTGATTGTTGCGATTTCAGTCATGATTGACGTATGATTGATGCCTTTTGGTGAAGCGCAATAAATTAAGCAAAATATATTTTAGAATCAACACAAATCAAATATGACATGCTATTAATTACAAGGCAGCGTAATCCGCGGATATTACTGCTATTAGACCAAATACAGCGCTTTACCAAAACTATTTTAATTTAATAAAAAATATTCTTAGGACGTCTGATGCGAATTGCACTTAAATTTGCTGCCGCATTCAACTTAATTCCTCGATTTGTTCACTAGCAACTTTTTCTTGTAGCCAGACTTCAGCGTAATGTACTGTGTAAAGAAAACTGGCGATAAGGAGGGAGTAATCGCCAATAATAACGCCTGCTAGGAAGTAAAACTGAACTACCAAAATGACATCGCAAAGTAGGAGGATCATTATAATCGGATATAAATCGAATTGTGACAAGCATATATTTTATTTCAACAGAAGTTACGAAGTTTTCACTCTATCCCTTTTATGTGTCAAATTTCAGAAAAGTTAGGTTTTAAAGATTGAGCTGTCAATTATATATGCTATAATTATGTGCAGGAAATGAAACGATAATCTATAATCTTTCCTTGTCTAGGTGATTAACGGCACCCAAAAAAATTATATATTCTTTTTTAACGGTACTTGTTAACAAATTTTGATTGGTTTGGTTGACAGCTCGGTGGAAATTTGTTGTGCTACTTTTTTAAAAATTATTTACAAATATTTTGAGCAAAATTTAAACATTTTTTTAATATTAATAACTTTTTTTATAACTGTAACATTTTCTATATTTCTTTTGTTTAGTGTTTTTTTTTTGCCTGCGACGTCACGCCACAATCAGCTGATTGTCAAATAGTAAAGCCAGTGGCTTTTCAAACAATTTTATCTCCAAGGGTTCACATTTCAGTTTTCAGGAATTTGTTAGACTTAATTAAACACAACAATATATGTATGTATATGAACATACGTACATTTCTTATTGAGCTATAAATTTATAAAATATTTCGAATTTGTCGCTTTATATTTTAAAATTTGATAAAAGCTGTTGCAAAGTGACATAAAGTGTCAATAAAAATCAAAACCAATAAATTTAAAGTAAAGTTGCATGGACGTGTATACACATACATATGTATAGACCATATGATATATGAGTGACCTAAATCTAAGCAGATTATTTATGAAAAGCAACATTTGCTCGATGGCTACAAACGGTTTCCTAAAAATTAGCATACGCTTTTGGCACGAATCTAATTGTTACCAGGCTTAAAACTCACGCAGAAAGCAACGAAAAGTAGAGCGATTGAAATATGTATATATAGACATATGTACATATGAACACAATTTAGAATGTAGAATTAGAAGTAGAATTCATAGAATTTGGCTTGTCACGTTTTGTCAATTTCGATAATTCGTCGCGATTATTAACACTAAATTGACTTCAAAGCTGTTTTAATTCGCTGGATTTGATGAGGTTCCTCATTTTAGTCTTGTTATGTATTTTATTTTATGCCTTAAGCCAGCAGCTTCTTATATTTGCATATTCTATATATGACTATTGGTGCTGAGCTTCCAAAACTTATTAAAAACATTTATAATAAAAGCTATTTATTTTCATAATTCTAGGTAAGAATGTGAGATTGGCTGGTTTTTGTGAATGAAATGAATTAAAATCGCTTCTTGCCACTCACAAGCGGAGTCGAAAGCAAGCCAACGGAAACCTAATGAGAACTGAACGTATGGAAACATATGTTCATACATACATATATGTGAGAAAAAAAAGTAATAAAAAAAGAGCAAATCGAGATAAAAATTACCCAGATGAAATGAAAGAGAAGCTAAGAAGAAGTAAAAAGAAGTGACAAAAAAATTCATTCACAAATACAAAATATCCATTTTGAAGATGACAACATCGGCTTGTGAATTATAGCAAAGGTGATGAGAAAATTCTCTATAATATGATATCAATGTGATTTTGTACAGCTCTCTTTTACAATTTAGGTTTCACTTGCATGGCAGAACGAAATGAAGGCATTGCAAGTAATAACTTTCTGTAAGCACTGATATATTAGAGTAGAGCCTAAAAAAATCAGATTGATGATGTTTAAGTCTCAACTTTTAGATTTTCGGTATTGGGAAAAAAAATTAGATAAATTTTTTGAGTTTCTATAGAGTCTTGCGTTGAAGAATGTTGAGCTGACAGTTCATGACAGTAAAAAAATCCAGGTTCGTTCCGTTTTCAAGAGTCTTGTTTTGTTTTTATTCAAATTAGTCTCCACAACAGATTTGTTATGCGTTTATAACATTTCCTCAGTCCAGATATATCTGGCTTCAAGAGCTGTGACATAAAAATAGTGAATTTGAAACTGTCCATCTCTGACATGTTGTGAATCAGCCGAGGTGCTCCTGCAAATCTAATATATCACGTTTGCGAAGGCATTTATGAAATTGCCCTGATATGCTATTATTTATTGCACAAAGATCGGGAGCAAATGTCAGACAATTAATTTCCCTTATGAAATATGCATTGAATGGCGCTTTTTAATTTTGAATATTTAGTATAATTTTTCCATTTATATTTCATAGTTTATTTCAATAATAAAATAATAAAATGAAACTGTCTACATATGATAGAGGCTTTCAGATGTTGTAGGAATTCTAATATCTCTTATTTTATATGATTTATTGGCGTTTGCGCTTGTGCAGTGCGAAAATGAGTAATTAACTCTCCTCCCTGTTTTCTCCTACATAAAATTCGTGTTCGGAATAATTAATGGTAATTAATTTATTTTGCAATTTGCATAAAAGACTTAAATACATGTGATTGACTTAAAAGTCGTTTAAACGACAATACATGGACACAACAGAAAAATTTGCTCGTAAATCATCTCGTTTATATTAGAACGGACCAAGATTATAACGTTTCCAAAATTAGTTCTCAAATTGTTACCGATTAATGTGTGATATATGTACATATAGTATATAAAATTAAAATTAAGCAAATTTCTCTTTATTTTACTTTTCATCATTTTTTTTCATTGAGTTATAAAATTCATAAGAAATAAAAAATTTTCCGAAAAATAATGAAACTTCAACCGTTAATATCTTTTAAACGGTTGGGTTTACGAAAAAATCGTATGGGTCCTTTTTTGTAGAGCATTCAATTTTCTACAAAACCTAGGGAACAAAATATTTTTTGAAGTGATTGGAAGCGAGATATAAACTTTTCTATCCGATAATAAGAAAAAATACAGAACTGTAGGTAGGAGGACCTTCCCGTTACAATTAAGAACTCATTCTTGGAGAGGCTTCCTTAGAGGTATCTAGGAGCCTATTTTTCAGAGTACCAAACGAAAAAAATTCTTTTTTTTTTTTAATTATCCTAATCTACATATGTACATGCATTAAACATATGTTTGGTGTATACATTATAAGCCACATCAAGGGTATTAAAACAGTCATGCCGAAACTAAATTCATTGCTTATTCTTGTAATTAAGTCTACTGCTTGGTAGTGCCTAAGCAACAAACGTGTAAAAGGCATAGCAGAATTGCGAGATTAAATGTACAACATTTTATAAGGGGTGCCTTTGTAGGGAACGCAATGCTGCTAACTTACTTGGTCTAAAACTTGACGTTAAATTATTGAGTAAATGAAATTTAAAAAAAAGCGGTATGTTCGTATAAAGATAACATACCGTTATAATCTAATAATAGGGATTTAAAATTCGAAAAAACTTGGAAAATAGTGGATAAATCAGAAAAAATAAACTGGTATAAACACTATGAACTGGTATAAATAAAACATAAATAAACTGATTTAAAAAATTAACTGGTATAAATACAATGAACTGGTATAAAGCAAATTAACTGATGTAAATGAATGGAAGTTGAATATACTACAGTTACGCGACTCTGTGAAAAGTGTTTTAAATTAAACAAAGCTTGGAGAGTAACGAATCGAACAAGCACTGATATAAATCAAACTTTTAGAAATAAATACAGAAAGAATATATGCAGCCATGGTCATGCAAATAGCACACGGCTAACGTAAGAAGCAATAAGTGCCTATACAATTGACAAAATATTTTTAAAAAGTAAAAGATGATATGATTACTTGTTTATTAATTTAGCCATTTAAGTAAAAAAGAGCAAATAGAAATCCATGAATAATTAGTATTAAGTGAAAAACTGGAACTCCCTCTAAATGGCTTGGTCACCCAAATAGCACATTTTTTAGAAAGTGAAGATTTGTTCGTAAAAAAAATAAAGGAGTGAATTTTTATTAATAATTAAGATTGTATACGATAAAGTGATTTAATTCGAGTGGAAATGGGCCTTTGTTAGGACTGTAGTCTTGAAAAAAAGACACATTATGCACAATATGAAGGAATCCGGAAAACAACCACCGCGAAAGACAACAATTACTGAAAATAGAGCCATATTCTGGAGAAGCAAGGCTAACACTTTTAAGTCTTCATGACAAATCAAGCAGGAAATCAATGAAAAATATGGATTAAATATATCGTGGAAGACTGTTGAAAGACGTTGTAATGAGGTACAACTTTTTAGCTTCTCGAGTACAAAAAAAAGAAAAAAAAAAACACTTCTGTCAAAGCGGCACATCCAAAATCGATTACGTTTCGCGAAAACACTTGCGATAAAGACCGTATTTTTGGGAAAATTGTACTGGGAACGGATAAAAGGATAATTAATAGAATTGCTCTGATAGATTGTTCTTATGATAAAATACGCAGGCGGAAATATGATGCTATGGGGTGCTTTTTCCTGGCATGGCGTGAGGCGTGTAATTTTCAATAACCCTAAAAAACGGCTGAAATTGCTTGTGCGACACCCTGTTATATCATCATCATATTGACGTATACATAATTTCGTACACAAATACATGTATAAAGTATGAACAGCATTTTCACCGACAATATACAAAAGTAGCAGCTTTAAGCCTTAACAGTTAACAGCGCAACTACTTACAACTATTAACCTTTTCATTTCGCCACAACGTCGATGACCTTAAATAATCACATGAAATGCGGTTAAGCGCGCAAAAAACATTATTGCTTTCCTGCATTTTCCACTTTTTAAACATTTTACTATTATTTCGTTATATTACATTTTTGTTGCTTGTCTTTTGTTGATTTTTATGTTTGCTTATTCAAAGTAACCAAAGTAATATATAATACTATATGTCAACGCTGCTTTTTTGCTACACGCATAGAGCTGCCTAGCTACCTACTGAGTATTTGCGTGCATTTGTATGTGAGTATGCATAATTATTTTTTCCCATATACATTTTCCGTCACTATTGCTGTCATTGCCCTGTAGTTGTAATAAATTACAACAGAATTACTCATAAACGGGCGCGCTCAAGTGGTTGCCGGCCAAGTCTGAACCACGGTGCGAAAGAGAAACGCACAAGCGGTCACAGCTGCAAATGAGCACACTTGCATTCATGCATATACATATGTATGTGTGTATTCATATGTGCGCCTTAAGCTGCGCCGATTGTGGCTAGGCGTGCTTTTGGAGCACCCTAGCGGCCAACAAAGGTCAGCATGGGGAAGTTGAAAAGACGTTTTGCCGCCGCTGCCGCGCCGCCTTGCATACAACCGTGACGAAAGCAAAAACTAGGCGCACAAGAGTTATTGCAATGTGTACATAAAAGCTTTTGTCCGAATACAATAGCGCTCATTGCTTATTGCCACTATTTCGGTTTTCGTTTTCTTTTCGTTTTTGTTGGTGCGCGCACAGTGGACAAGAGTGATGCAATATTGAAATTGGTTTGTGTGGAATTGAAGGTCATTATTTGTTTCTGTCGTTTGGCTCTCCGGACTTTCTTATTTCTGTTTCGTTGGCGAGTTTTTGTGGTCTCATATTTTACAAGAGCGTAAGAAAGGAATAGAGAGTTACAGAATTACATGAGCACCGCAATGAAGAGGCTTAAAGTGTGTATTTCTCTTTATATTGTTAAATAGTAGAAAACAAAATAAAGACGCTTTAGGACCACTTTTTCAATGTCTGGTTAGCAGCCGTAGGTCACTTAAATTCTGGTTAACTTAACCAAGACTCCTTTGCACGGTAAAGAATCTCATTTTTTAACTAGTACTTAACTGATAGATGACTGCTAATCAGATATTGAGAAAACGGCCATTGGTTTCTTCACTGTCTGCTAATGCCTAAGCAAAGTAATTTGCAAATTGGATAAAGCTGACATGGCAGTTCAATAGAACTTCTTCAAGTTGATCGCCAATTGATATCTATAAGTATTACAGAAGTTACACTTGGTTGCATAATCCGAAGAAAATTCGTTAATATAGTCCTTTCCCGTTTTAGTCGGTATTGCCCAACCGTAATCAAGACAAATTTTTCCGACTTAAGATTGTCGATCTTTGAAGGGATTCTTAAAACCAAAATGGGAATATTTTATGCCATTACAACACCAGCATGAAGAAGATAATACTTTAAAACCTTTCATGTAATCTAAATGGACTAAAATCTTGATCATTCAAAGAGCTTTGAACCGATTGTATTCTTGAAAAATATTTGGATATTTTTTACCGTTACGATTCTATGAAATCTTGTGTTAAATCTCTAAAACTGTTTGAGAATGTCAGTGTCGCTACAACAACATGAGACTGAAATGATATTTGGTTAGGTGAGTTAGCTAAAAAACTAGGCCATTCTCAAAAAAGTGCCGGAAAGGTATGCATTAAAAACATGATTTACTATACTATATTACAGAAGAATACTTAAATACTTAATTCTGATAAATAGTACATAAGAATTGCTTCGTTTTTGAATATATTACCATATAGACCTTAAAAGCGAACCTAACTATGACAAATTAAATAAAGTCGGTCCCTTAGAAGCATTTTTTGGATACTTAAAACGAAAGGGCGATTATCTCGTAGGCCGAAATCTTGCGGCAAAAATTTTGCTAAACATTTTAGAAGAGTTAGATATAATCGATAATAAATGAAGAATTTTTATGTGAGAACAATTTATACAAAAAACTTCTCTTACCCCAAAATTGTTATTAAAAATACTTTTGAATGTAGAATTTTTTTTTTTCAAAAAGAATCTCTTTGTAATTAAAAAAAAGAAAGGTTCCCGCTCGGCCTTGTCTCTAAAACGAACCTCGGAAAAATATTCCTCCTTTTTAACTATTTTTACGAGTTTTATTTATGCTCACTTTATTAGAAGCAAAACAAGCTTTTAATATAAAAAAGAATTCTTCAGTTTAAGAAGCTTTTCGAGTTCTAATGTATGCACATGCTGTCAATGTGGGTCTCTTTTTTATTCATAACTGAGAGAGAATAATCACAATTTGCTTTCTCTTTAAGAAAAGATAATTGAAAAGTTCTATTTGGACCCAACCCTCTGCAATTCCATTGGCAGTGAAGGTATGTTATTATACTCACATTATATCGAACTTTTTTTGATATTGGTAACCCCAGGCGGATTCCTGTTGCTATGCCGCATGCATTTCATTCTTAAGCGAGTGTTCGTTTGCTCGCTTACTTAAGAAAGTATTAATATTATAGCAAATATTATATCTAAAGGGGCAACTCTGAATTATACTGAAGATGTTTACGAGCCGAGTGAACGATATTTAATATTTAGTCACCGTTGCATGTACGAGTCTGTAGGTATAGTATATACACAAGCGAGTATGTGAGTGAGCATGTGAGTACATGTTTGTGGGCAAGCATGTCGAAACCATAATTATGCTTTACATGGTTCATTGGGTTACCTCGAAAAGGGGTTAGTAAGCAACCGCAAAACTATTGAAATGCTAACTATGTATATGCAAAGGAAATTCGGAAAAAGAAAAAAGTGATGAAGAAAAACAAGAGCAGGCGAAAACAACAATGGGACAACTAGTGCAAAAGCAACAACAAAATATTATATATGTGTGATAATTAGATATATGCGTATGTGGTATATATTATTTGTACATACATACATACTTATGTGCATATATAGAGATGTGAGTGTGTGTAAGAGTATGTATGTAAGCACGTAAGAGTATGTAAACGAATGTGGACCAAGTGCGCGGCGCTGGTCTATGCCAACGACCGAGCAGCGCGCCAGCCGTTCAATCGAAGAGTCGAACAACCACGTGATGGTTTCTGCCGTTGTTTCGAGCCCAAATAGCGATTCGCACACACACATATGTACATCCATACAAATTTATTTATGTGGTTGTTGTTGTCGGCTATTACGATCGAATTGAAGAAGCCAGAGTTAGCACGAAAAGAGTTTGTATGAAAAAATAGGTTAGATTACGAGTTGGGGTTGACGAAACAAAGGTGGAAGTGAATATACAAAAGATTAAAAAAAAAAAACAGCACGAAGAAGACAGTAAAAAGCCGTAAACCGCGGATCGATAAGGCTTGCGTTGCCAACTATTGTTTAATTTTATAGAAAACGAGAGTTCTTGCTGATTTGCATACGCCTGTGAAATAATGCGAAAGAGCGCAAAAACAACAACATAACACAGCAATAAAAACCGAAATATGTGAAACTATACGAAATTATGCAAATTTGTCGATTCATAGAGTTTGTATCGGACGGAATATTGAAGGCGAAGAAGTGAAACAACTGTTTCACGCCTCTGCTAATTTTTAATGGAATGTTGTGTGTTTTACCGCTACTTAGTATTTGCTAAACTCAGCAGCTAATAAATTAAAATACTTGTAGCTATTTTGTCAACATTTGTTCGAATTTAAATGTTGAAGAGTGCGAAAATGCCGAAGGAGGAAACCAATAAAAGGCGAATAAAAAGTTAAGCACTAACAAAATTAGTTTCAGATAAGCAGCGAACTTCACAAACGCAATATGTTCCTTACAAGACCGGTCGGTTTGTATGGCAGCTTCTTTCGGAGAAAAAGCCGGATGCCAAATTTCAGATCGATATCTCAAAAATTGTGGAATTAGTTTATATATACATACAGACAGAGGAACAGAAGGGCATGACTACCACAAATCCACTTAGTTCGCTATGATATGATCTGCGATGTTTCCTTATGGCTGTTACAAACTTCGTGGTAAATTTAATGCACCCTGATCAGGTTCTAGACAAAATTTATAATTCCATTTAATTAGCTTGGCTGTCAAAATTCATAAAATAAGCGGAATTATTAAATATGTATGTGAAATTATTATTTAAGCCAATGACATGTATTTGTTGTAGCACAAGCTCGAGTTTAAGGTTTTGTTTACTTATTGAGTGAAGAGTTTAAGCAATGTTGAGGCTAGTTATGTATATTTTGAACATCAAAATCGACGTTTGATCGACGTGATCATACTATGTTCTGCTTTATAGCTTTACTTTCATAATAACAAGAAAAGAGCGGTGTTTAAGGCGAATTAGAAGAAAAAATGCGCAATAAAACAATTTTAAACTAAAAAAGTGCAGCTCAGTTGCGAATTTCTTTGAGAATTTTCGATCAAAGTAAATAAAACTAAATTTAAATAAATAAAAAATAAAATCATGTTGAAACCAACCTTTTAAACGTTTTTGTTGTCGTCGGAAAGAATTCGTAATTGCTTTTTCAAAACTCTGATTGTATGGCAATTGGTTGGCGCAAACACCACAAATTAGATTTGTCGTCAAGTTTTGTTGTTGTTTTCGAATTTGTTGATATTAAACACGCACACACCAACACTTATAAGAGTCACATTTCAAATTACACAATTTCGTAGGATTTTTCAACACTCAGTAATGTAGTTTAGTAAAAAATATAATTCGACGGCACAAACATTAGTACGCTTAATACTCAATAATTGTACGTAAAATGAAATGATTTTTAAAATAATATTTTTTTGAATTTTTTTCAGATATTTTAATTTTATATTTTTTTAAAAAATTTTAATTTTTTTTTTTAGAATTTTTTAAAAACCTTTTTCGTGGTATTTTCCTAATCGAAAATTGTATTAGTAATCGAAATCGATTTTATGTTTCAATATTTCACACAATTCTTAAGCAGATATTGCTGCTGTAAATATGCCTGCATGTACTGTTATGTGTATTTATAGGCACCCGCAAACGATTTGCTTCACCTCTTCCTGAAATATAATATTTTGAAAAAATTGTAAATTTGCAAAACACGTTTGTATGTACATACATATTTAAAGCACTTTCGGATTATTTTCGAAAATATTGACAATTAGCGCTTTCGAATTTATTTTTTTATTGGCATATTTTCGAATTTGGTAATTATATTTTTTCCAATTAAATTTTTTTAAACTATTTTCAATTTTTTTTAATTATTTACTAATTACTTATTTTTATTGGAATATTTTCGAAAATTGTGATGTCTATTTCTTTTTCATTTTTAAATTTGTTATACTATTTATTTTTTTTTAATTATTTTCGTTATTATTATTCTTTTTTTTTTGCTAAATAAACATTTGCTAAAACCTTGAAATTTGTGTATTTATTAAGAATACGAAATATGCATGTGCGTGCGCAATTTACGCAGAAGTGTCTTTGGCAAATTTGGAAAACCTGCCAAGATATCGATTTATCTATTTTATAAATAGTTTTGAAGTCGGCTGCTACAAATTCGTAAATATTGAACTTGACATGAGCAAGAGATTAGCACAAATATTGACAGTGAGCAAATTTTTGAGATTTAGAAAAATGTTTTGCGCCATTTACAAGGATTTCAATTTTGTAGCGCTTATTTGTTGATTTCGTTCAGAATTGCTACCGATTACAAGATTAAAATATTAAAAACAAAATGTTGAAGTGAACTTGGAATATAAAAAATTAAAAGCTATCACAACGGAAATTGACCCATTTCTAAAACAAACATTATTCCCGCACAAAAGCACTTCAAAAATCACTGCATACACACATACAATCCGTTCTGAAAGTAAACAGCAGATTAAAAACTGCGTCCGGCCTTGTTTGCGTTTATTTTATAATATTTTTTTTTGTATCATTGTTATTTTTTTTTTAATTTCGCATTCATTTCTTCGGTTAAGCGACAATGTGGGGCGTGGAAATCAGCAGACGCACTTAAGACGTTTTTTTCGCGCACACATCGCTCGACTACTTCTCATGTGTGTTCTAAATTTAGGCGCTATGTTTTTAACTTTCCTTTGGTTGCTAATTTTAAACGTTTTGTGGCAAATGGCAAGCGTATTTTGCATTTAAAATTTTGCATAAATTATTGAATTTATTTGAAGTTATTTTTGTATTTTTTAAAGTCACGTTCAACGACAACGTATTGTCTTAACAGACGGTATTCGTTCGAGTTTTAGTTTTAGTTTTAAGATTATGATTATTGAGTTGCATTTCGTCACCTAAAATGCCAAAAAATGTATCACCAAATAAATCGGAGTTTCTTATACTATATAATATTACATACATAACCAATTTACAGATATAACCAATTTATAACCATTTTATAACCAAAACTCAAATTTTCTTTCAATATAAGTGATTTCTATTATAACGTTTTTCTTTCACTTGTAAACTTATGGAAAGTAATGTTTCGTTATTCTGCAGTCTAAGTGACGATATGCATTCTATTTTTCACAAAAACTATAGTTTATTTTATTAATATTTTTAAGTTCATATAAATTAATCTTTTTTAATTTTCTTTATTAAACATCTTGAATTTGAGAATCGTCATTGTGTACGCATAATTATAAGAAAATCGTTTCCAAGATATATAATTTATTTTTTTCAATATCTATTTTCGTATTTCGTGCAATAAAATAGCAGCAATTAAAGTAGAATCTGACGTCAAATATAATGTTGGCTTAAAATATATGCTGGCATTATGAAAATACTAAGTATATGAATTTTCTAAAGTTCAAATTTGCACAATTCTTAAAATCTGTATGCTAATTTATTTTTAATATTATTTGACGCAATAATAATTACTTCTCAACTTCCAAATCTTTTCTTTCAACTATTAACAGTCGAAGCTAAGTAACAGTTAAAATTTAGACGTAACCCTGAATGGAAAATGAAATAAAGCTAATTTTAATCGCAAAATTTAAGTTAGCTCTACATTTCAGCTGAATAAATATTTACCATAAACAGAAACGGTCACGGGTTATTAATACATCAGGGGTATTCTCTTGCTGTTGCAAGACCCTTGCACGGTGCAAGAATTGCAGATTTTTCCACCTAATATAACGGCACAACAACAAACACTCGCAGAAAATTATTTACAATGGCTGTAGAAGGTGTCAGACCAAAACCCTTGTTTATTTGCGTGCAATGTCACGTAAAAATATAATTGCAACCCAGTTTTAACTGTTTTAGTTGTCATTTTATATCATAAAGTCATATTTTGACGTTAAATTGTTGAGGAAGGTAAATTTTAAATAGATTTTATAATTACTATTTAAATTATAACGATTTGTTAAATTTTTTTTTTTTTTAAAAATGTATGCAGAAGGTGCGCCGTTTCACAATAGCCATGCACAATAGTCAATTTCAATAATTTTATCGAATCAGCCGTTCATATATCACTAGATTCTGCAATGGGTGCTCTCGTGCCCTTGTATATTTCGGTATAGGATTTTTGCAATCTGCAATCTTTCAAGAGCAAGAGAATCCCCCTACTATGTATTTGTGCTAAGACAACACGAAAAACAGCCGAAGTCAGAAAAAGTTACTTCCAAAAAGAAAATGCAAACTCGCCCAGGCCGTAGCAATGCTTGGTGAATCAAACAATTATTTCATATTTTCAATTTTTCTTATTTTTTTTTGGAGTTTGATCAGCATGTGATTAATATTTACATAAGATTAACGTATCAAGTACGTTCAAAAGCTAATAAGAGGTTAGTTACTATGATGGTTCTCATTCGATGAACAATTTTGAGTACAGATTTTAATTTTTTTTTTTTTTGATTTTGATTTTGACTTAGATCTATCTTAATGTTTACAGGTAATTCTGTGTTTGCACGGTAGATTGAGGTCAGAGTACATATAAGAAAAATATAGGTAATAAAAAACATAATTATGTGTATATCATATATAGCTGAACTAACTTCATTTCACCAGGACTGGGTGCATTTTTCAATACAATAAAGAGTTAAGTGGGTCGTAAAGGCTCTTACCACTAGGGGCGCTACAAAAAATTAATATTTTGAATGAACACTTGATATCTTGACTCGGAGTTTTTCTAGGACATCCACAGTCGATTTTTGTTAATTTTTTTTTTTTTTAACGGAATAATTTATAATTTTTTGACATCGATTGAAAGTTGGGAATAGTACTTTAGCTATAGCATCTAAAAAAACAAAAATTTTATATTTAACTTAGAGCAAAATGTAATATATAATAAGATTTTATCTCGCTAGTGTTGGAAAGTTTTCCCAAAACAAAAAAAAAGGAAAAAAAATAAAACAAGGAAAATTAAATAAAAGATAAAAAAGTATTTTTGAATTATTTTTTAATTTAAAAAATATTTAAAACTTAAAAAATGTATTTCCGATCTTTTATTTTAATTTTTATCTCACCATAGTTGCTAAATTTTACAATAACGAAAAATATAAATAACGATTAAAAAAAATTATTATAAAGTAAGAATAAAAAAATATTAAATAACAATTAAACAAAGTGTTGTGGTATTTTTTTAGTATGAACACAATTCAAGAAATAATGATTAATACCATTGGGATTCTATCGTAACCACTTCATATACGCGCTGTTATTTTTCAGCAAGTTCGCTTGAGTTCCTATCGAAAATCAAAATTATTTAGTTTAAAACTTATTTCATTTTATATATGTTTTTGGAGAGCACTTATAACTAATTTATTAAAATTATTATTTTTTATTTTATTTTATCATTCTTACTATATATTTCGTATTATCATTTTCATCCGAATTATTATTATTATCATTATTATTCAAATTNATCATTATTATTCAAATTAATATTGTTATAATTATCAATAATAAAATATTAGTCTAAATATATTGAAGACATACTCATTGGTTCAAATTTATCTTATTTACATTATTTTAACCGTTAATTATGTCTTATTGTTTATTTTTGCGACTTTTATTTTTTTATCATATTTCTCCCACAAAACGTACAATTGGCATGTATAATATACATATAATTATAGCATGACATTTATTTTTTAAGTGACACAACATTTTTTAAACTTTTAAGCAAAAAAGTTGAGGTTGTTTTTCGATTTTTGTGCATCGCGCTGCTTAAATTTTAAGCAAAAAAACATAGAAAAAATTATATGGAAAATTTAAATGACCGCCTGCCTTGTTAAGCACTGAAATTCACGGTTCTTTGAGAAGCTGTTGACATTCGTAAAGTGATTTTGCATTTTTTTGTTGAACAAAAAGGCGATAATTAATTTTTTTTTACTTTTTTAATTTATGTTTATTTTTGTTTTTGCTTTATAGCAAAATATTTTTATAAATTTTTTTTCGTCAATTTTATTGCAATTTTCCAAAACTGTTTTTGTTTCTTTTTTTATTCAGTAAATTTAGTTTTTTTAATATTACATTTTTTTAAATTTTCTGTTTATTTTCCAGTATTTAATTTTTATTTATCTTTACTATTATTTTTTTTTATGTTTTTATTCAATATTTTTTTAGCACTTTGGGCACTCTTCTTGGCCGCTTCCCAAATTTGCCATAATTTTTGGTTCGTTTTCTTTATTATTGTTTTTGTATTCGTTTAACTGCACCCACTTTGAATTTATTGTAATTGCCTTAACGGTAACGGCATCTCAGTTTGAGCACACCGTATACCGCCACTAACACGATAATGCGCGCGCACGAAAGCCGAAAGGGCAGGAAAATGCACAAAATTTTATTTAAAAAAAATAATAATAATAAATCAAACATAAGTTTAATTTAAATATTTCACTATTTCAACAAACAACAATAAAAAATAATAATAATAACATAAACGCGCGCTGCTTAGCGTTACGGCGCTCGTGTTGTTGTTGACATTTACAAGCTCCGCTTACTTTTCCCTTTAAATGCTGCCTGACATTTACACTTTTCCAACTCGACACAAATTTACTTGACTTTTTCGCATTTAGTACGATAATTTTTCTTTTTGTCTGATTAATGCACGCTCGTCGGTTTGCTGGTTGCAGCAGCACGCTTCGCTAGCCGGTGAATTTTCTTGCGTTTACGTTGCGTTCGGCGCAAATGAAAAACTTGAACTGATCGGAAATTGAGGCGCTGCCGTCTCAACAAGCCAATACAGTACGGACCAGGCGCACACAGCGACGTCGACCACTCAAACACACGCGCGCACACGAGAATAAGAGCTCGTCAGCGCTGCAAAATCAACAGAAGAAACACGAAAGCGATCGAGATGGAAGCAGTTGGCTTCGGCGGTAGCGCCGACCACTGCAAATATCTGCGGCGGCAATAGCAGTTCGATCGTCTGCGGTCGAAGCTAGCGCATTGGTGCAAACGAAGCTAACAACCTCGGGCAGCGATCTCCTACATTCCGCGTGTAAACAACGCGCTGAAGTGAGCGAGGCAAATGCTTGGAGAGCAGCGCGCCGCAGCTTTGGTAAGTTAAGTGGCGAAGGTATAAATGTTTCGCCGAAGAAACCGCAAGAGAGACATGCGTACAATTTGCTTGCTGCTTAGGACAACCACCGACCGAGTTTGTGCTTCGCCTAGCAGCTGTTGGGAGTCTCCATCCATATTGGTCAATCGCATTGCCGAAAACAAAATTTTATTAGCATTTTGCTAAGTGTAATTCAAAAGAGTATTTATTTTGTTAGCACAATGCGTGAGTGTTTCATATAAATTTATAGTGCTGATAGCGCACGCACCTAGTCAACGGCGCTTGCGGTCGCTCCATTGCGAGTATCGAAGATCGTTTGCGCTCTCATTGCAAATTCAGCGCGGTGCCGAGAATTGCAGTTGCAGTTGCAGCGCCAAATGTATTTGAAGGTAAGTTATGCGCGCTGCGCTTAAATCGCTTTCGGACACCGTTTTGTGGGGCGCTACTTTTATATGGTCATTCGTGCATTCAAGGAAGTACATTCGGATTTGCACGAAGTCGGTTGTGTTTGTTTAATCAACACAGTGGGCTGGGGACTGAGAAAAAAATGTTCAAATATTATTTAACTGCATTGCTCAACCAGTGCTGCATATTATATGCATATCATCGTATATCTATGAACTCAATTATAATTATATATGTATAAAAAACAAATTTAGAAGAATTATTGAGAAAATAAAAATCTGAAAGTGATTTCATTAATTCAGGAAAGAGCTTAACAAATACCAATATGATAGTTTTAGGGTCACCTTCTTCGTTAATCTCCGTTCATGCGAATTCCGAGATGCCTTGTTTCCACTGACAACAACAACACTGACTTTTGCGTTCCTGTAGCGCTGTTATGAAAGAAGGTGGTAAATAATTTGCGGTAAGACGTTAGTATCTACAAAATATTAGAAGAAATATAGCATCACAAAGGTCTGTTTTTGGAAAACTGGACCCAAAAGAAGGGTTGGTGAAAGGAAAACGGAATAAATTTTTCGAAAAGAAATTTAAATTATCTTCTGAAGATGTTTTTCTAACATTCATTGTCGCAACCTTGACCTGTTTAAATAAAAAAATTACATAATTTTTCGGAATAACTTTTAACCACTTGTGAGTTGCTTCCAAACGGTTAGTGTATTTATGAAAAGTTTGTTCCTCCACTGGTAGTTTTGACATTGCCTGCAGAAGATCTAACTCAGAATTCATAAGTATATATTTATCCTGCTCCAAGGTGCTCAATTTATATCAATTTCTTCTTTTTTCTTAGACATAATTAAATCTTGGTATAAGTTTTTGGTCCGACCAACCCTGAACAATAATAGTCACCATCGCCTATTGCAATTTTCAAACTGTACCATTATTCCCAAGGCAAATGAGTCTGTTCCGACACCCGAGTAAAACCAAAAACCAGATTACAACAAAGCGCAACGGCCAATGCAACTTTTTAAGCGCCAATTTTGTGCGCCGTTGCGTTCCGATTTCGAAAAACAACAAATTATGTATTGCATTAAAAGCGAACGCTAGAAAAAAACCAACCAAAAAGGAAACAAAAACAACTCGAGCTACCGAATAGCGTTAGCGGAGAGAAAAATAAATAAATTTTCTAGCCTAGTTGGCTAGCGCTCTCTGGCCGACTCTCTCAATAAGTGCTCCCTCGCTCTCACCATTGACAGGCGGCGAGCGTTTTGCAATATTATGCTCATGATTTAATTAAAGTCTTAATCATGTGTGAATTAAAAACTTGTTTTCAACTAACAATCAACAATGATGATGACAGCGATGACGCTTAACGCTCGAGTGGCCAGCACATATGAGCACATGGATTTATACAGTTACAACATACTGAGCGCACATTTACATATGAAATGTTTAGATTGTTAAATGTGTGCTTATACATACTATATGTTGATTGATTCAATCAGCTGTGCTTGGCAACAGAATAAACAAGAAAATACCCACTCTCTTTAATCACTCACAAACGCTCTTAAGTGCTCTCGTACCGAAACTAGAGAATCTAATAATTTCTGATTCACACATTTTTAGACGATTCGAAGCTCTCCGCTCAGACGCAATTTACAGCGTCGGCTTCGTAGTTTCGCGGCTGCACTGCCGAACGCGTCACTTCGGCTGAGTGGGCTGCGCGCCTGCGCTTTGAACTTGTTTACATTTCGTGCACGTTTCGACTTTATGACGCCGGGAGGGGCACGCTTTGTCAATGCACTTTGCCTATGCAGATTGTTTTAGCAATTATAATGGTTATTAATAGACAGCGAGAACTCAAACAAATAGAAAACCAACGCAGTATTTTGATTCGCACTTTCAAGTTTTGCTTGCGTTTTTATTTCGTATGACTTTTGATTTTCTTTCTTTCAACCGATTTTGTGTTGCGCAGGCTTAGGCTGCGTAGGCCGCGGATTTTCGCGAGAAAGGAGTAATGCACTCTTGTATGTTTGTGCTTGGGTAGATTATTGCATTATATTGCTGGAAACATATTTGTTGAAGAGCAGCACATAGAGGAAGTCGAGTATCTTTTGGGCATAGAAAACAAGCTTAAAAATTCACAACGTGAAGTCTCCAACTTCCAAGTCGAATTATTAGAAACGAATAAACCTAAATAATTTCTACCTGCGGGTCTTTCTCGCTATTCTCGACACATACACATATTGTCTATTAAACAGAAGGTAAGTCTGTACGCAGGAGTGTGAAAAGTTTGATTAATGTAGACATATGTAACTAAAGGAAAACACAGACAGTAGGGATACATAATTTTTTCGGATCAGGGTCAGATGGCGTCCTTTAGAGACATGCAGGATCCCAAAATCATCTGTAAGGGAGGGGAAACAGGCAAGCTTCCTACATACTGTCTCAAAAAATTTACAATTTAATGAACTCGGCTTAGTTACCTAGAAGCCTAGCAGTTTAATTAACTGGATGAAGTATCAGAATTAGATATAAAGTTTATGTTAAACTTCACAAACATTCTTGACGTACTGCACGACGCAAATTTCAGATCATATTAAAAATGAAGCTAGATCTGGCATTATAAAGAACCTGTTTATCTATGGCTGGCGTGACAGATAGCCAGAACACCTAACGTAATTTAACTTACAATTTTAAACTATAAGCTAGCCGTGCAATGGTCACATGGTCTACTTTGCTCGGCGAAAGTTGAAGCTTGGAGACACCAGAACCTCTAACACAATCAAATTTTCATTGCGATTTTCTTTGGAGAACACAGCACAAGGATTCTCTTTTGAGAGTTTGAATTAATTTTGATAATAATAACAAGAGGACGGGACATAATGAGGACTGGAAACCTAGTAGCAGATGTTATTTCAAGGTAGAATCCATAGTCGCATATCGAAAATGTCGCCCACAATTTTGGCGTATTGACTTAAAACCATGTTGGTGAGAATCGACGATAATTATGAAAAAACGAGTAAGCAATTTTCATATAAAACTCAGATTAAGAAAATGCGTAAAATTCTCAACAAAAAACCCGATACCGCGAAGCTTGCATCAACTCTGTAAGCCATGCAACTGTAGTCAAAATTTGTTTAACTGCGTAATCGCAAGCATAAAAATTTATGAAGAAATACTCTACAACCCAACGGTAAGTAATTAGTCATTTTCTGCAAATCATTCTTTCATCGGCGTGTGGAGTAGGAAATGACAAAGTGTAATGATTAATGGCAAAACTATTTTTGCTATGCACTTAATGTCAATCGGCGCAAAAACAACAATTTATATGCGTAACGCAAACTGCACTTTTATTTTTCATAAGCAAAAATTAAGCGTCCGACAAGCAAATTGCTTAGGGTGGGCCGCATTTTTTGTTGAATGCTGCTTTTGGAAATGTTGCTTAGACCAAAAAGTGGTGCTTATAGCTAATTCGAAAGCAATTTTTAGATAACCTAAGCATTTATTTTATTGCTCAAGGGATTTTTATTGACCTGCTATCAATCGAAGTGATAATTTGTAAGCAAAAAGTGAGGTTATGTGCGATTTCGCTGATTTTTGTTCTACAGCAGGCATTGCGAGGTGATCGCAGCAGGCGAAACAATTTCTGCTAATAAAGGGTGTCCTGAAATTGGACTTAATTAACAGCTGGCAGTTTATTCTTAGTAAGAATGAACCATTAAACCATAAAATAACGTGTCGTTTTTAATGAACAATATTTGAAAAATAATATATGGTCGGAAAAATAAAATCATGAGGTGTGAAGACATTTTAATTTTTTTTTTTTGTTTAATTTTTAAAGTTTTTCTTTTGCTATAAAATTCCCGATACAAAATTTAATATTTGTTTAAAACTTTTTATTAATTTCGCCAATTTCTTGGTTCCAGCGCAGTTCAAACTCATCACAAATACTATTATACTTTGGTGTACACATTTTCAGCAAAAAAATTCGACCACCCTAATAAACATCTACCGCCGTAGCAAAACAACACCTATAAATTTATTTATAAACGTGTGTAGGTATTAAAAATGACATGGCAGAGATCACAACCAGTTACATATGGGACATATGTACTTACGTACATTACATTACATACTTACATACATACATATGTACAGCCATGCGAGTTTTTCGTTTGTGCCTACGCAAAAATTCGCTAAGGTCACTCACTTGACTCGCAATAATCGCATTTGCTTTTAGATTACTTTTTGTAGCACAAATGCATGCGCATGCGCAAAGTTAATTTTACACTGTAATTATACGTATATACACATATGTATGTAGGTATGTAAAAAGAAATATTCGCGTGCTTCAACTGCTTTATTAACTTTATAATTAGTCATGATTACGTTTTTATAATAAAAAATAAATTGAATATTGAAAACTTCGCCAGCCTTCAGAACTAAATGTAAATAGTCATCATATTTTTCTGCTAACGCCTAGTTAGCTTACAGAAATTTATTCATTATTAATCGTCCCGAATTCAGAGCTTTTAGTGTTACCGAAATGATGGTGGTGAAGAATATTTGATGCTTTCTAGAGAACTTTGGGTTTTGCTGATTTGAAAAAAAAAAAAATTTAGTGTTGTTTCCGATGAACAATTTATCTTTACATTCAATTTATCATTCATTCATAACAGCTACGAAAGTAGAACCATTAGTCCGAATAATTTCTTCGTTTTATTAGAAATAACTTTAGTTCGGAATTAATTTAAGTTTGGTAGCGCTCAAGAGGTAGTTGGGAACAATTTCTTTCTTGTGAACACGTAGTAAGATTAGCATAAAACTAAGAATCACTGGCTACCCATTTGGCCGAGAATTAAAGAAGATAACCGGGAATACGATTTAGGGTGAAAGGGCTCTATTAAAAGCACTTAACGAAAATCATCACAAGGCTACAGAAGGTATAAAATTTTATAATCGCTCATTAATTATGAAGTCGAAGCGTATAGTCGATGTGATCAAGGTCTTACTCGAAAAAGATAACTCATAATTTTGTGGTGGTTTAATATATATACTACCGTTACCGCTACCATTCACCGGTTTTATAAGAGGTGCATTACTTCTTCCAAGTCTCCTTCAATATATTTACATCAAGTTCTGTGTGAGATTCAAGTACTCTCAGTTAAGGCAAGATCTTTTTCGAAGTATAAGAGTTAATGAAATAGGGAAGTATGGAAGCCTTGAAAATTGCAGCTCTTTTTACCGGTTGTTTTGATGTCGTCACTAAAAATTTTAGACTACAGCCTTGGCCAACTGGTAAGAAGACTTAATATTCATAAAAATTACGACAAATAAAAGGAACATAATGTCGATTGTAAAACACATTTTAAAGGTATGAGTGTACAAAAGCTTGAGTCTATAAGGCATAGTTGAGAATATACTGTATATACTATATGTCTTCCAACTTAATTCTAACGATTCGTTTTTTCCGAAAACAATGCTGTTGAGGTCAACACCAGTGACTGATGACAGTCACATTCGTTTATCTTCGATTATATTATTCGAAATATACCCTGTTATTTCAGCGTGAACTATTTGAGATTTTGACATGCTTCAGACAAAATAATGAAGAATCATAATATCGGTCAACGATTTGAAATCGCGGAACATTTCTCTTGAGGGGTTAGTAAACTTCTGTTCGCTGGAATAACTCTTGTCAACAGGTGCTTCTTCGGACTGAGTAGGCAATTGAGAAGCAAAGTCCTCTCTCTATAACTCACTCATTACTTCCGTCCTGCTATATGCCGCAGAGGTATGGACGATGACAACATTTGATGAGTCAGGGTTACGAGTTTTCAAGGGAGTTCCATTGGCCACGGCGAATACCGCAGTCGTTGCAGCGAATTAAAAGACAGCGGCTACGCTGGCTGGGTCGAAACACTCCAGCTCTGGAAGTATCCGACGCAGTACCAGCTGGGAGAAGCAGAGAAAAAGGAAGACCACCACTCCGTTGAAGGGACCAGGTGAAGAAGGACCTGACTTCGTTTGGGATCTCCAATTGACGCCAAATCTCGAAAAAGAATAACGACTGCCGCGCTATTGTGAACTCGGTCATAACCGCGTAAGCGGTATCTACCCCAATAAAGAAGAAGCTGAAGTCTCTAGATAGGGCTGAGGTATTAATTTCAACTGATGTAACTAGCGACTTATGCCTAAAACCCAGTCTTTTGTTCAACCGGACACACTCATAGATACATATATATTCAGCAACATATATTTCAATCAGGAAGCTTATACTTTTGCTATTTTTCGAGCAAGCAAACGTTATTTATTATTAATAACTTTAAAGCGCGCACAGAAAGGGGAAAAATAGCAGCAGCGCTTTGACTTATGAAAGCGAGAGTTCAGCGCACGAAAAACATACATTATTTCGGTAAAACACAACAACAACAACAGTGAATTTGTGTAATTTTGCAAAATGTATGCATAAAGTTATGCACGTACGCGTTGTCAGCTGCATTCAAACATGCGCACGCGCAACCACATGAACATGTACACTTATTCGTACATATGTATACATATAAATACGTATGCATGATTGTGTACGCATATATATTTATGTGTATGTGCGTTGAGTAGTTCGGTTAATTGGTCAATTTAGTTGAGCGAAAATATCTAAGTCACTTTTTAGCAATGAGGAACTCATATATTTTCCTTTTATTGAGGTCTACAAGGTGTTAATCGATCAAGTGTACGCAATATGTGCTAAATAAAGTACCGTAACATTGGAATTAACAGCAAAATAGTGAACGAGTACTTTGTATTTAGATTAACCCATACGTGGAACAACATGGGTACAGCTCATTTAAGTTAGGATTCTAGCTCTAGACGCCGGTCCTTTGTGACAGGAAAACATTTTAGATTGGTATAAAAAAGTCTCCAAATTCAACAAAGCATTTTGCGAATAACATAAATTTATAATTTTTCTTACCAAATTATTGTACATAACAATTATTATTTATTTTTATGCTAAAACATGGAATATCTCCAAGCTGAGCTCATACATATCTCTCAAAAGTCTCATTGAGAGTTCACTACCGCTTTTCTCAGGCTGGACTAGATTTAGTTTTACATATATAATAGCCTATATAATGTTTTTTTAAACATAACATATTTTAAATGATGAATTTATTTAGAACATGTATAATATTTTTGTTGATCCGTAAACCGTTATCCTCTTTTAGAGATTGATAATGACGAAACTAATCGTCTAGATTAGCGAACAAACTAATCAAGTTTTATTTCACTCTATAAAGGGTCGTTCTGAGACTGAACAATTTGGGCCTTAATCAAAAATACAACCCAACTAAGGCTCAAGATCTCACCTATCTTTGGTTCTCTCATCATTAAGTCTTACGAATCGGTTACTCATTACTTTGAACAGCGTTTGTTTCTGTACAACACTAGCACGTACCCCGATAACGGTAATTAACTGACTAAAAATAAAGTAATTAGATATTTAAATTACTGTGTTCAACCCACAATAAGGCCATTATGGCGAACATATTGTGAGAAGTAAAGTAGACCTTCATTAAATTAAATACTGGTTCGTCGCGTGGATACATGTGGTTAATGAGACGTGGCTTATATTATACTTACCATGTTAATTACTTAGGATAAAGCGAGTGCGAAAAGAATGCTGAATTTAATCAAAATTATTCTGAGTATATTTAAAGATACTCGTACTGTCAATTGAAAAAGTTATTAATAGAGTAAACTAGTAAGGAAGAGTTAAGTTCGGATGTAACCGAACATTTAGCAACTAGCAAAAACAAAGACCGGGAAACTCCTTCAGGTGCTGGCAAAATGTTATATTAAATTCCCTGGATTTCATAAAGTACCTCAAGTTCTCGTACGAACAGCCTTTTTATTTGTGAAGGATATCCTGGCTTCGGCTTTTTTTTTATACCCTGAACAGGGTATATTAGGTTTGTCACGAAGTTTGTAACACCCAGAAGGAAGGGTCAGAGACCATATAAAGTATATATAGAAATGATCAGTATGTCAAGTTGAGTCGATTTAGTCATGTTTGTCTGTCTGCATATATACAAACTAGTCCCTCAGTTTTTATACTTTGGCAACAAAGTTGCTAAGGAGAGTATTATAGTTTTGATCACATAACGGTTGTTTGTAAGTCCTAAAACTAAAAGAGTCAGATATAGGGTTATATTTACCAAAGTGACCAGGGTGACGAGTAGAGTTGAAATCCGGATGTCTGTCTGTCCGTCCGTGCAAGCTGTAACTTGAGTAAAAATTGAGATATCATGATGAGACTTGGTACACGTATTTCCTGGCTCCATAAGAAGGTTAACTTCGAAGACGGGCAAAATCGGCCCACTGCCACGCCCACAAAATGGCGAAAACCGAAAACCTATAAAGTGTCATAACTAAGCCATAAATAAAGATATTAAARTGAAATTTGGCACAAAGGATCGCATTAGGGAGTGGCATATTTGGACGTAATCCTTTTTAGAAAAGTGGGCGTGGCCCCGCCCTCTACTAAGTTTTTTGTACATATCTCGGAAACTACTATAGCTATTTCAACCAAACTGTATAGAGTCGTTTCTTTTAGGCATTTCCATATACAGTTCAAAAATGAAAGAAAACGGATAATAACCACGCCCACATCCCACACAAAAGTAATGTTGAAAATGACTAAACGTGCGTTAACCGACTAACAAAAAACGTCAAAAACACTAAATTTTACGGAAGAAATGGCAGAAGGAAGCTGCATGCAGGTTTTTTCTAAAAGTTGAAAATAGGCGTGGCGTCGCCCACTTATGGACCAAAAACCATATCTCAGGAAGTACTCAACCGATTTCAATGAAATTCGGTATATAATATTTTCTTAACACCGTGATGACATGTACCAAATATGGGTGAAATCGGTTCACAACCACGCCTTCTTCCAAAACAACGCTATTTTGAGTTTCATCTGATGCCTTCTCTGTATAATATATACATCAGGAACCAATGATGATAGCGGAATAAAACTTTACACAAATACGGTATTTAAGCTGAGGTATCCCTTGTGGAAAAATTGTCGTGATGACATGTCGTGAATACAATTAAAATAAATGAAAATACAATTCAATAGACAAATTAATCTAATCTAATTAATTTTACAGCAAAATAAAAAAATATGTAAATGACGGATAATGAAATCTCGATTATCACTCTATCATGCGAGAGTATAAAATGTTCGGTGACACCCGAACTTAGCCCTTCCTTGCTTGTTAAGATATCGTTTTAAAATTTTCCAAACGTCATTTTCTCTTAGAAGAAGCTACTCATTTGTCGGAACTGCGGATATCGGACCACTATAACATTTGGCTGCTATACAAAATGAACGATCGGAATCAAGTTCTTGTATGGAAAATTTTCAAATTTCACAATGTACTTTCACAAATGTTGGCACAGGTTATTTTCTAAGGCAACAATGTAATCTCCGGAGAAATTGTTGTGATTTGATTACTATAGCATATAGCTGCCATACAAACTGAATGATCGGAATCAAATGCTTGCATGGGAAACTTCCTCATTTGACGATATATCTTCACGAAATTTGGTATGAGTTATTGTTTATAGAAATAATGTAACATCGGAAGAAATTGTTCAGATCGGCTCACTATAGCATATGGCTTGTATGGAAAACTCTCGCATTTGACGTGGTATCTTCACGAATGGATTACTGCTTAAGGTAACAATATAATCTCCAAAAAAGTGTTCAGAACGGATTACTAAAGCATATAGCTTCCATACAAACTGAACAAATAGCTACTCACAGAAGTGCACCTGTGAAGGGTATTTAGCTTCGGTGCAACCGAAGTTAAGGTTTTTTCTTGCTTTTGCTTTTCATTATTTCGTTCAAATCATGGACTTTTTTTTTAGATATGTATGTATAGCAACTGTACTCCCTAACGCGAGCTTGTGCTCTTTTCACATGCCGATAATATTTTAGCTTGTGTTATTTTGCTTACCACCAACTAAAGAACGTGCCTTTATGTATGTTGCACCGCCGACAATAAATAAATAATTATAAGCTTCGTTCCAACTAATTAGGGCACATATACTACTTTACTCGCATTAAGTATGATATCTACAAGTATGTAAAAAAAATATTGCCTATTTTTTATTCAACATTCACTTTTCCCCGATAAAAGTAACATATGTAAGTATAAATTAACATTAATTTTATTGAGTAAACATTGTGTACGCTTTTCCACAATTAAAAATTAACATCACTGCTGTTCAAATAGCAATTTTCAGTCAATTGAAGCTGTGGAGACCGTTGGAAAATCCATTAAATGACATATATACAATTTACCAACATGTGTGTGTGTGTGTATAGCAACTGTAAATGTAACTGGTCAGTGGAGAAATGAAAAAGCAGCTAATTAAAAAATTTAATTGCCGCTCTTTTTTTTTGGTGATTTGCATAAATGTCATTGTTTCCATGTCACAACAACAATAGCAAGTGCAGTAAAAGTCATAGACGAGCACTGTGTGCAAACAATCGCAACTCTAATAGTCGCTTATGTTTGTCTGTACATTGTACTGCTATCCAAAGTGACATTGACTTTCAAATGCAAAACTCAAAAGAAAGCATTTGTGTAAATGCTTAATTGGTTTTGTTCCAAACAATATATATTCCTTATATGTTTAGATAGTTTTAAGTGTGTGGGTGAGGTAACAATGAACGCCAGACGGCAAAACAAGTTCGTATTGTCTCGGTCAGTCTAAATATGTTTGTTTGAACAACTGATAAACAATTTCACTAAAATTTTATTGAACGTGGAAAACTTCTTCAAAAGCTGTTAGTAAGGCAGACATACTTATTACATGTTGAAATAATTAAGCTTAGCCAAAAACTTTATGTGATTAGGTTACATTTAATCTCATCACTAATCAGTCCGTTCTCACTGCCGTTGGACAGATGATAAACCAGCTGTTTTTGCCATTCAAGAATTCACATCGCTTAATAATTATTAAAAGAAAACATTGTCATATAGTATTTTGCATTAAAAGAAGCTTTACAAAGGAAATAATGTAAGCATTTTTTCATTTGGGAAGTCGATTTCCATGTAAAATTAGATTCATTGCTTTAAATAAAATTGTTTGTTTACATTTTTTTCTTTTTGTAGTGTCTATATCAGTTGTATTAATGTAATAGATTTCCAATTCTGACGAGTGGATGGCGCAAAATCAGAGTCGCTCCGAGAGATTTAGCGTGGATCAGTTTGAAATCACTTCGATGAAGTGGATTTGAACTGCCATTTTTTTTTTCTTGATAAATTTATAATATTAGTGGGATAAACTACTCAACAGTCGAAATGGTGTGATTAAATGTTGGGCTGAATATGGTATTAGCATGTATCATCGACTGTTGGATTATCCTAGCGTCGCCCATTAGGTCAATTCGATAAATGATAGAGTGGGTGCTCAATATATCATAGATCTGTCAAGGAGAATTTATAGAAGTTTAGGTAAAATTTTAATAAAGTTTTCTGACTAGTATTCTAATAGTCTTTCATTAAAAGATTCCTGCTTTTATATGAAAACAAAGATAGTATGAAAAACCATAAAAATCAATTCTGCGAGAACGACTTGAAATAATGTTTAGTCGAAAAAAAGACCATCTGATAAAAAAAACAGGAATATACCCCTATGACAACCAATGTCTAGCTCAAAGTTGACTGAACACGGTTAAATAATGAAGTCAAACAGAGAAACGTAGATGTACCATAAATCCTCAATATTCAGGATCAACTGAGGAAGAAATATTAGGAATTGATTCCAAAATTGCCTTGTCGCTGAGGAAACGAGAGTCTATAAAAAGTAAATATCTGATATTATATTTAGATATACATGTAAGTAACTATATCTGTAAGTGTAGCTCTTAGCGAAAAATGGGATGATGAAAAAGACTGTATTGATGCTGAGACAGATGAAAAGTCTCCAGCCTTAAAATAAAACTATAGTATCATTCATTTTGGGTCTTTCCATGCCGCAGTTAGCAATTATAATTTTCAAAAATGAAAAAGTTATAGCAAAATAAATATCGGTATAATTAGAAGAGGCGAGTTCTGAAAAACTCGGAAGACAGATTCTATCAATAGTTCATTACTTTATACAAAGTCCGTAAGGCAAAAATTGCAAGAATTTTATTTAAACGGAAAACAGCCATCGGCAACAGATGCCAGCTCCCAACAAAAGCTACAAAATTAAGTGACTACAATGCAACACGAGTTTATGTAGACATGCCTATATATATATAAATGTACATATATAAAGCGTTCACATAAATACATACATATGTATGAATATCCATGTAGGCAGTATATGTAGGTGGTCGGTTGTCTGCGCTATATCCGTGAGATACCAAGGCACGCAAAAAATTCAGGTGAGTCGCAAGCATATTGAACTATTTGACCTTAGCGATGTATATGTGTGTCTGTGTGTGTATGAAATGTGGGTGAGACGTGAATTTGCTTTGTACTTGGCTACATATTTTTACCAACAGCAAACAGGTTAAAGCAGAAATGTGCATGAGATCAATACATTTTGAACTCGCAGTCGAAACCACTCTTAATACAAGCTTTCACATGTTCTCCTTTTACCCCAACAATAATGGTACAAATCGCTTATGGCAAGTTGAGTATTGTGAAGCATTCAAAACTGATCGATTTGTCGCCCAAGTAATTGCAAAAAATTTATATATTGTAACTACAATAAAAGAACTTGCTGCTCTGCTTACTAATTGATCGATGATTTCGATGTGGAACAATAAACACAGTCTGAAATCGAAATAATTCTTGCATACTTCGAATGCAAGTAGAGGTCTCTACCGATTTCACGGTTGTGCTCGATAATTTACCTTGGGCGAACGAAAAAACATAGCCGAAACTAATGTTGTCGACCTGTAAGTCCAGTACCACAACGAACTGGCGTTCTTAGCTGTTCTTTCTTAAGATCGTCCTTATAACTTAACCTAACCCAGCCTTCCATTTTATGCGATATTTATCGTTAATTATGCTAAAGACTCGTAAATCTTTCGGAAGAGTTTTTTCTCTAAACCGTAAAAATCCGTTTCATCGAATATAGTATTATGAGAGACTCATCCAGACCAAGTGACTTTTATAAATCGATTTCGTATTTAATTTCCGATTTTTTACTGAATTTCTAGACTACCATATTTCATCTGGTTCCAAAGCACACGAATTTGTCCACAACTCTCACGTTATAGCGGTTAAACCCGAAGTATGTGCCACGAAGAGTTTGTTTACGACTTATTTAACAACAGGAAACATTGTGATTTATTGTCGTTTATTGACTGATAAATTCGCCTTGTTTTGTTTAAAGCGATTTAGATAAAGAAATTGTCTTAGTATCACAGTTGAAGAGATCTCTACGAATTGTCAGCATACTAATGGTGGGAAACAGTTAAATAAGTAGATAAGTTAAACTATGAAAAATTATCGAAAAGAGTGCGGCCTCGAAAGAAAATGCATTTTACTACTATTTCAGAAGTTCGCTGTATATAGATCAGGATCCGTTTCAGTTAGGTAATGTGCCTTAGCACCAATTGTTCATATTAAATATTTTCTAAACTTATTTCGAAATACTTTTTAACAAAAAATAATGGTTGGAGCGTCTGCATGAGAAAGGAAATCTTCGAAATAGTATAATAGATTACTTAATTTCTTTTCTAAGTAACTTAACCCTACTTCTAGGTTTTTTGCGTAATATTTTTTTTTGCATACATAAAATTTTGAAAATTAAAAGCAGATTTATTTACAGTCCAAATTTTAATTAAACAATAATTTATAGTCTATATACGATAATCTTAGATATGTAAGATTTGTATGGTATATGTAACCGCATTTCCCTGAACCATTTTGTCATACGGAAATCGAACACTTTTCCTATTTTCAGTCTCAACCAGTTTTGTACACACACACACATTCACATTTACTTCCTACAAGCAACACATTTCAGTTTTATATAATCAATGTAGCAACAATGTAAACATGAACCTAAACATCGGAATCCAAATCGTCAGCCACGAAATTACCATTAAACTTTGGCATTTTTCGATGCAAACATAAAAGACATATTGCAGCAACAAGTGTCAACTTTGAATGAATATTGTTTATACTCACTTGGGAAAAACTTTACCTTACGCAAACAAATGAAAATACTGAGCTTTCATTAATAATTGTATTCATACTATACATATAAAGGGAAGCTTTCATTCGCTTTCTTTTTCTATGAAAGCTCTGTGTGAAAATTACACTTATTAAATAAATAAATAAATTTAAAATAGAAAGAAAATTGAAAATGGATACGATTTAAGATTCAAAGCACATAGCTTTTGTTTATTGAATGTAGTATCGTACTGTTTATAAGTCAGAAAGCTTTCATCTAGCTTTCAGGGATAATGAAAATGTCACAAGAACATGAAGGTCGGAAAAGAGTGTGAGTAAAGAACAGGTTGTTTCATAAATAAGTGGCTGTATGTTCTATTTCTCATACAGGATGGAACTCATCGGTGTTATATTGTATACAACACCAGCTGCTTAAATGATGTAATAACCAGAACTTTGAGCTCTCTGCTTCAAAAGTGTAAATTTTCGTTTGTGTATTTCATATGAATTCAATTTCTTAAAATAATGATTGCCTTACTCTCAACACACTGATCTGTGAGGGATATAATAGAGATCGGAGAAAGTTCTTTATATAAAAATTAGTAAGTGTAACCGTATACTCGATGTAACATTAGATCTTCATAACAAAATTAAATTTTGTTTTTGTCTTTACAAGTCACACTATTTTTAGGCCACGAAGAGTATACTTGCATCCAGTTTAGAAGCTTTTCTATACCCTCGAGTCAAAGCTCCATCTAGGTTTTACGTCGCACAATAAGATTCTCTTTATCTTAGGTCTCTTATGGAATACCCTTTTCACTCGCATGCATTCTGTGAGCACGTGCAGTTGGATTAGAGCTTAGTACAATAGCCTTAATATTAGCATTAAACTCACACTCCCATATTTAACTCACACATACATACATACATTATATATTATATACTATCCATACGCAAGTACCGGCATACAAACGCTAAAGCTGACCGACCACAATCTCCGTTCGATGGTCAGCCAGGCTGGACTGTCGGCCTGTCCGACAAGTGTTAGTGATTGTGGTTTGTTTTTGGTTTTGTTGTTCTTATTTTGTGCTATTTATAGCCAACTGCTGGCTGTGGTCAGTGGCCAGTAAACAAAAAAAAACTGGAAATGGCACAAAAAGGAAAATAAAAGTTACTGACAACAACAATAAGCACAATTCACCACACCGCTGAAAGGAGCTACTTTTTAGCGCTTGAAGTTAGCAACTTGTTCGCTGCTGCTGGGGCAACTGTATTATACTTACCTACAGACATTATGTTGCTTTGGTGTTGCTTGCTTGGTTACTGCTTTACATACCTTATGTAAAGGGTTGTGCGAGAGGACATATCGTAAAATTGACATAAAATTAGTTGGGTCTATACTATTCGAAGCTTTAGAGAGTTTTGTGGAGACTCTTTTGGTAAAACGCTGGTATGTAGCAGCTATACTAATTTTATATCAAGCAAATAACCGAAGAGTACCAAAGACTGTTGTACAAACACACAAGCAACTTTTTTATATAATGCAAGAACATATTGCTATATCTTCTTAGGCGATTGCATAATCAGTCTTTTTAATTATACGCGCTCTGAGATAAGTCCAATATATTATTCCAAGTGACAAAGTAGGTTCATTTTATGTTTAAAACCATTTTTTCCAGGTTGGGTCTCCTTTTGCTCGAGTGTTTCTCGAAAACAAGAACTTCAAAAACTTAAACTTTCCCTACGATAATAATCTTTATTAATCGCTTAATTAATTGGTTCATCGTTTGGCTAACGTTTGTCGTGAAAAGCATCGCAAGTTAAGAAATGTGTGAAGCTTTGTTCCAAATATTCATCGTTTGACCTTCTTTCTTTATCTGATTGCTAAAATTTGTTACCGTATTCAACTGGAGTTTTTAGTAAAAAATCTTACTATATATGGTATACTTCCACTGTTTGTAAATATTAGAACGAGGTTTTCTACTTCCCAACTGCTTTCCAAGCCAAACTTCTAAGCAGTTCTTTTTTTCAAAACACCAAACACCATATCCCATCTTGAGGCCCAGCATTCATTATTGGATAATATTCGACGGAATGAAGAAAATGTAGCAGCCGTAAATGAGAGTGTAGACGAAGACCGGAGAGAGTCGATTTGGCTCCGCTCGCAGCAATTCGGACTCATGGAAAGATTTGGCGCACTTTACGTCGTGGTCTTCAATTGAAAGCGTACAAAATACAGTTTGTGCAATAACTAAAATCATTGACCTTGGAAAGCGACATCGCCTCGCTATAGTGGCTCTTGAAAAGTTCCAAGAAGATCCGACGTTTTCGGGCGAACTTTTGTTCAGCGATGAGGCGATATCTCGGAAATTAAGTCGGACAAATAATTACTAATAATTGCCACCATAGCAGTCACTATTGGCGCACCCGCTACCGCCGGCTAAGCCGCACTTACTGTGGTGTAAGTATCAACGGGAATGAAAATGTGTAAAAAGCAACTGAAAGTAAAGTAAACAACTTCGGGGAAGCTGTGCAAAAAATATGCGCATGCGAATAGGAAGCATAAAAGAGAGAGGGGAAAACCAGCTCCACTGGAGGAGTTGCTGTAAGTGTCATGGTATTTTTAGCTTTTTATGCCTGTTATGCTTGCGACCAAACGTGCGCCACAACCGGTTATCAAAGTGTTGCAACTTCGTACATGCGGCAATGTGCAGCGAATACTTTTACGGCTGGACCATTTGGGCTTTACTTTTTATACCGAAGCAGTAAGCGTCAACAAAACCGACAGGAAGGCCAAAAAGTATATGTATGTAAATATGTATATAAAGTGAATATGCTTAGGCATTTAGGTTCACAAAAGAGGAATTAAGCAAAACAGGCTGATTTGTGGAATCAAGGGTGTTAATGGGTAAGACGGAAGAAAAAATACTGAAATGTGCTTAAGCAGATAAAGAAACGCCGAAAGTTAAAATTCGTAAAAGAATCTTCTGGAAGAATATATTAAATTGTTAAAGGGATTGCAGGCATTCGAAAAAAGTATTTTGCTTTTTACAATAAAATTATTCAAGACCTTCAAATACAGGGATTTCCAACAAGAGTGATTTGGTCCCTAAAAAGAAAAGAAAATTCAAAAGTTTTTTTTATTTAATGTGAAGTACAATTGATACAGTTAAGTTCTGAATATAACATCATTCTAATGGTCTCCACGAATATCTTTGCAGGAACGAATTCGGTGAACCAATTTTTGGAGCACTTTTTCCACTAAATCAAATCGTATGGCTTGTATAGCGCGTTAAATACTCCTAAAACTTTAAGAGAGTCTTGCTTATTGCTACAGACCAATGACTTTAAATAACGCCTCAAGAAGTAGTCTAATGATGTTAAGTCACAACTTCTTGGAGGATATTCAATATCACAATATCTTGAAATAATCGAATATCCAAACTTTGCTAGCAATAATTCGGTTGTTGCACGTATTGTGTGGCACGTAGTCCCGTCTTTTTGCAATAAGATGCTGTCAAGATCAACATCTGGGATCAATTGGTTTATGTTCTAGCCAGCCACTTCATAAATCTTCTATTAGTCAGCCCAGCGACCATTGGGTAGGGTAGTAGGACCTATACTAAGTCTCATTGCGTTAGGTTATGCAAGCAGGTAACTCGGTTAATATCATCTGGGTGGCAGGTTAAATAGAAAAAGAAGGAATTGAAAAAGCAGACGAGCTGGCCCACCGCAGTATCTGGTAACTCAATTTCCATAAGCTGTTCCATACCATTCAGCCACTTTAACTGTTGTTTGAATCAATGGACTCAGGTCTTAAAACACCACCAATAAAGGCCATTCCACAAAAATATTTTTGGGTAGTGTTGATGGTGAACAGATCAAAAAGCATCCACCTCTAGGCAAAAGGAAACTTAGTTACTACTAAACAATGTTAGGGTCATCACAAGTCACCTACGATGAGTGCGGCAGCCTGCGGTCTGTCGTTCATCCGCCTCCCTTTTCAATCAATCAACTATAAATAGTCCGAATTTCAGACTATTTGCTGCTATATAATTCTTATTATAGCGAGTATTTGTCTGTTGCTCGCTTACAACTTAGTGGGACTAGTAATAAAGTATTAGAGAGATTTTCGAAGTTTAAACGAATGTTGTAGGATGCATTCAAGATTTCTGTGCGAAGATTTGAGTAGAATATTCACACGTACATATGTATATTATTCTACTGATCAGTATTTTGACATCTCATAACTCGTTAAGCATATGTAAATCATTCCAGCCTTAGCTAGTCAGAAGATGACTCACCTAGTAGGAATCTCCTATGATGAGCATATTTACTTTGAGATGAGTGATTAGTGATAGTTCAAAACAAGAACAGTGAAGCGCATATAATATTCTTGAAGGTAAAAGTTTTAGTAAAATGATTATGATTTTCTGGAGTTTTCTTAACAAATAAGAAATTAAATAATATATTATGAAAAGTCCCTGGCCTGCCATAAAACAAAAATTTTTGGCAAAACTGTTTTTTATTTAACATAGTTCCCTTTAAGGTTGATACACTGATTAAACCGACCCTCCAACATTTTTGTCGTACGATTTGTCCTTTGCTTCAAAAAAGGCCTCAATTTCGACGATCACTTCTTCATTCGACGAATTTTTCTTCTCAGGGAGCATTCTTTTCGCTGGGGACTAGAACTGGTCAATACGGCTTATGCGGAAACAATTCGAGGCTGAATTCATGAATCTTTGAAGTGAAACAGTAATTTCTTTTTCTTCAAAGCGTTCGTTTTTCCGCGATATTGTTCGTCAAACGATCCAATAACGCTACGTTAAACTCTGGGTTAATGGTTCTTCCTTATTCAAGGTAGTCAGTAAAAATTATTCCATGCGCATTCCAACTTAAACCCTTAATTTACTGAATATGGTGTTTTGATTTGCTGAACGTCACTTAAAGAGAGGGAGAGAGTAAGCAAGTTGTTATTTACCGCTCTTGATTGATTGTGTTACGAGTGGTTGTGGTACTCGTTTATTAGAAATTTTCCTTGCTCTTCCTCAATTTCGAATTTGCTGCAACTACGATTACACATATATTAGAACTATATACATACATATATATATGTTTTTTAAAACAAAATTTCAGGGGTTTTGAAGTAAACAAATGTGCATTCCAATTGAGTTAGTTTTGTTCTTACAAAGACATTTTAATTAACATTTTCGTTTTATTTGAAATAAAATGAAACATTTCCTAAATATTTCGCATTTGCATCGCTTTGAATGAAATTATTAATTTATTTGCTCAACACTGTATCTTTGCAAGCGCATAAAAGACTGCAAGATAGAATTTGTCGTAAAAAAAGAAAAGCCACAAATTGCAAATGCATTAAGTAGAAGCTGGGATTATCTCTAGCCACTCGCACACATTTGTATATGTCACACATACACACATGCACAAACAAATTCAAATAAATACGACTAAGTATGAAAGCAAAGCTGACATTTTGTTTACTCGGCCCGACATTTGCTTTCCTCCTCAGCTTGTTGGCTTAGCCAAGATTTTTGGCATATCTGGAAAAAGCTCTTTTGCACACACGCATTTGTTCTCATGCAGCTTATCTTGCTATCTACTTTCGTGCGGTTTTCCTCGACTTTCTTCTCTACGTAATGCAAACTATTACATGTTTTTTGTTTTTTTTTTTTTTTTGTTTTTTCTTTTTTTTTTTTGTATTTACTTTTACTTTATATTAAGATTTGTGTTTATATACTCGCATATACATACTTGCTAGTTTAAAGAATATTTACAATATTTGCGCTGCTTCTTTTTTTCTTCTCATCTTTACTTACGCTTCCAATTTTCACATTACCATTAGCTAGAGAGCACACACATACATATATTTGGTTTTTACATATATGCATAAGCTGGGGTATATTCGAAGGAAATGCTGCGTAAATAACGGTATGTGAGCGGTGTGGGGCGCTTGGAATTGTATGCATTTCATCTGCTTTTAGAGCCGAGTAAACAAATGATTTTTGCATACAGAGCATAAATGAATGAAGTAGACAAAAAGGCGGAGCAGCATGATTACGATTTGGAGAATTAAGCCAACGAAATGGCAGCTGACATTTGTGGACAAGGCAGAGATGAGCACTGTATACAAAACTTTTGAACAAAATTAATGAAAAAAATGAAATACAAATAAAAATGAGCAAACAAAATGTCAAGGAATATCCACAGCCACTGGGACTATGAGAAAAAGCAACACAATAAAACGAATGCTTCAGAGCAAATAAACAAAAAAAAAAAAAAACACCGTGTTAAAGCGCTTGACAACAGAAGTGTTTGATAAATACGATATTGTGGGAAATTTTTAAATTTGAAAAATTGTAATTTTGCTGAAAAAGCTTTTTAAATATTTTTTAAAGCTTATATATAAATTTTTGCTTAGATTGCTGAAAATGACATTTAAGGAAAAAATAATAACTAAATGAAATTTTTATTTGCGAACACTGTTTACACATAAAAAAAAAATATTTGAAGAATCAAAAT